>NC_056735.1:1693331264-1693631264 GCF_019279795.1 Protopterus annectens
GTCACTGACTCCCACGTAAATTGTGTCTGTTGTTTGTGGCCACTTCACCTCCAGGAGGATTGCTCTATCTGCCATTGCTTCAGTAGCCCGGTTTTGCTTGAAAGAAAAAAAAAGTTGGTGGATAGAGGGTTACTGAAGCCAGATTTTCAGGAGTCCTTGGACAAGGCTGACCAGACCTCCAAGTCATCGAAGGGGTCGAAGTCCTTCAAAGCTTCCTCGGAGCCCAAGTCATGGGCTCCGAGCCTTGCTGTGAAGGTGCGGTCACCGGCTCCTCAGTCTTCGGAGTTGTTCACCGAGCCAGTGTTTCAGAGCCGGTCTCTGAAACCTTAAGATCTCCTATTCTTCAATCCGTGGCTTCTTCGGCTCCTTCGACTCATTCTTCGAGAACCAACTCTGATGTGGATGTGGACCGGGTGGTGCAGAGGCTTCTCGAGAACCCGGCACTGGCTAAATTATTATCGGCTTCGACCCAACCGGTTTTGGAGCCTAAGACCATTGCACCTGCTGTGACTACTCCTCCTCCGAGCTGAGCCGGGCCTTTGGAGCCAGGGGAGGAGGATCTGATGATTGTGGAGCCTTTGGGGCCAAGGCCTGTACCAGTGCCATCGGCTCCGTCAAACCTGACTTCGGTGCCGTTTGAAGAGTTTGGGAGCTGACATTCTCTGGTTGGCTCCGGGCGGGGTCAGACTGATGCATTGGTTACAACCGTTCCTCTCTGAGCGTCTGTGTGGATGAGCTCGGATCCTTCCTCTGGCTCGGAGCCCACTGTCTCGGTGCCAGGGAGGTTGCCGTCTTCTTCGGAAACGGCAGCTTCCTCAGGTTGGAACAGGGGAGCCTTCGATGCTATGAGGAGGGTTATGTCGTCCAAGACACACACATCATCAGGGCCCTCCTCCTCTTCCCCTAAAGTGCCGCTTTCTGCCTCTACATCACAGGTCCCCGTGAAGCGTTGAGACCCAGAGGCTCAGGTAACCCCATTGGGTGACCCTTGTTCTACTGAGACCTCACCAGAAGCTCCCACTGATGAGGTTCCCAGGTAGAAACTTTGTAAGAGAAGGCATTTAGATTCCCCGCAGGAGTCTTTGACATCAGGCACTGACTTAGAAGAGTCAGAAGGGTCCCCATGGTCCACCTTGGAGGATATCTCTTTTGCTGATATCCTGGAGGTCCTTAAGCAGAGGGGTGACTGGCAGTCCGTTACCCCTACTGAGGATGAGTCTGTGCTCCTGAAGGCCTTTGGGTCTCAACCTTCCACCTCCTGGGTGACTCCGCCCTTCGAACTAATGGAGTTGGTTGCTCGAAGGGCATGGGAGTCTCCTGATACTGTGGAACCGGTCCCTTGGAGGCCCAGCAAGTTTATCACCCCCCCCTCCAAGATAAGATGTTCCTCACTAAGGGAGTTCCGGTTGATGCCATGGTGGTGGCGGCGGCCACCAAGAAAGAAATGTCAGAAACCTCTTCTACTGTCCATCCTCCTAGAAGAGATTCCAGGATGATGGGAAGGTACGGGAAACTCATCTTTAGTTCTGCGACCTTTGCTATGAGATCGCTTAACTATTTGACTCATTTTACCCGTCTTCAAAGAGATCTCCTAAAAGAGCTCGGAGATACTCTGCAGGGTAGTACAGATGGAGGTGTCTCTGAGAAGGTGACAGCCCAGCTTAATACCCTTAATTCCATAGTTAACTCATCCATGCGGCTCATTTCCTATGCAGCCGATGGTTCGAGTCGAGCAGCAGGTTCAGTAGCTCTTCGGAAACATTACTGGATGCGCTTATTCTCCTTTGTGGAAGCCTTCAAGTCTTCATTTGTCAACACCCCATACGATGGCTTGTCTCTTTTTGGGCCCAAAGTCAAGGAGACTCTCACTAGGTGTGAGCAAGATGGAAAGACTCTATCTGCCGTAGGAGTCCGTTTTTCCACACCTACCAGGCCATACCCCAAAGGACAGAAAGGTGGAAAATGTGGTTACGGAAGTCCCAAGGAGCTTTCCAGAACACACGTAGTGAACCCCCTTCAGGGGCATAGGGAGGGGGTAATAATGGAAGACACCACCCCGGCGGCAGAGGGGGTCCGCAAAACCAGAGTGACAGGGATCAGTTCTTTGGTAAGCCCTACCAGCGCTCCTGAAAGGAGGCCTGACTGTCCTTCTCTGGAGGCAGTCGGGGGTTGCTTGGCTTTGTATCCAGATGCCTGGCTAGGAATTATAAAAGATTCTTGGGTACAAAGCATTGTTACCAGAGGTTACATCATCCCATTCTTAGAAACCCCACCTGTTCGAAAGAAAATCCCAGACGTTCCACCCACTCTCAGGGATCAAGCAGCCACAGAAATCCAGAGGCTGCAGGAAAAAAGAGTCATCCAACCAGTCCCAGCAGACCAGATAGGATCCGGAACTTACTTCAGATTCTTTTTAGTTCCAAAGAAGACAGGGGACTGGAGGCCCATCTTGGATCCCAGCAGACTCAACACATTTGTAAAGAAGGAGAAGTTCCAGATGGTCACGCTTCAGTTGATTCTCCCGTTCCTCGGAATGTGCGATTGGATGTGCTGTATAGATCTCAAGTTTGGTTACTACCATATCAAAATGGCCAGACAATCCAGAGATCATTTGCGTTTCCAGCTGAGAGCCAGTCACTACCAATTCTGAGCACTGCCCTTTGGACTCGCAACAGCCCCCAGAGTGTTTACCAAATGCGTGGCAGTGGTTACGGCTCACCTAAGGCTTCTAGGATTCCGATTGTTTCCGTATCTGGATGACTGGCTCCTTACCGCCACCTCCAGGCATCAACTAATTCTGTCCAGGGATTACGCACACAATCTCTGCTCTCAGTTAGGCATAACTATAAATTTCGACAAGTCTGTGTTGCATAACTATAAATTTTGACAAGTCTGCATTGTAACCATCACAGTGTATCTCCTTTATTGTAGCAGAATTAGACACCACCACCACCACAGTAAATTTGCCCCTGGACAGAATAGCCACTCTTCGAAACCAGGTATCAGACATTTTGCAGATAAAAAAAGTACCAACTTCTCAAGTATTGAAACTACTAGGTACCATGGCAGCTACGCTCATAGCAGTTCCTCTGGGATGTATGCACATGAGGATTCTTCAATGGTTACTCTTCACCCAGTGGTCTTACCAGCAACTTCCAATGTCAGTCTTAATCATGATTACAGACTCTTGCAAGAAGGATCTTTGCTGGTATTTGACCAGCCACCAGGTTACAGTAGGTCGACCATTTGTTTCTTCCCCGCCATCAGCCACGGTGACCACGGACGCTTCTCTGATAGGGTTGGGGGGTGGTTTCAGGGAAGAACAGCCCAAGGCACCTGGTCGGAGACAGAGTCACTGTTGCACATCAGTGTTCTGGAGCGAGAGCGGTGCTTTTGGCGTTGCAGCACTTCCACGACTCTCTTCCTCTAGGGACGATTGCTATACAGACAGACAACATGTCTGTGGTCTGGTACATAAACAAGCAAGGGGGAACCAAGTCTTACCCTCTGTGTCAAGAGGCCTTGAGAATTTGGCAGTGGGCAGTATCCACCAGGTGCTTTCTGATAGCAACGCATATCACGGGGAAATCCAAGTTTATCGAGGACAAACTGAGCAAAGCCATTCTGTTACCACATGAGTGGTCTCTCAAAGACGAGGTTGTGGAGATGATTTTCCGCAGTTGGGGCCAGCCTTGCTGTGACCTGTTTGCATCCCCTATGAATGCCAAATGCAGAAGCTACTTTGCTTGAATACCCCTCCAGGGGACAGCCCAGGGGACTCCTCATACATGATTGGCCCCCGGGACTCCTATATGCCTTTCCACCAACACCCCTGATTCCAAAATTCTTACAGAAAGTCAAAAGCCTGGGAAGGACTGTAATCTTAATAGCCCCTTTTTGACCTCGACAGATTTGGTTTCCCTTCCTTCAACTTTATCGACTGGAGGAACCTTGGATTCTGGACCCAGTTCCAGACTTGCTGACACATTCGTCAGGGGCCATCCATCCCTCCCTTCGTTCCCTCAGACTGGCAGCTTGGCTGCTCCGATTCCCAACCTAGCCAGGTCACACGACTTTTCTGCAGAGGTACAGCATATTCTTGTATCTTCGCATAAAGCTTCCACTAGAAAGTTGCATGCCAGTAAATGGAAGCGATTTGCTTTTTGGGCCTCCCAGAATAACATTGATCCTTACGTTGCCCCGATTGCTAGTATTCTGGAATGCCTGTCTAAGCTTTTTCATGAAGGTGCTGCAGCTGCCACTATAAGAGTTCAGTTGGTTGCAATTTCAAATTTTCACCTCGGAGCTGAAGGTTCTAATTTGATGTCTCACAGATTATGTAGGGCTTTCTTAAAGGGTACCATTAATCCCAGGCCGCCTGTTTGCCAACCTTTTACTCCCTGGAATCTAAATTTTGTGCTGTCACAGATTATCCCCCCCCCCCCCCTTTGAGCCTGCATCATCCTGCCATTTAAAGTTTCTTTCTTGGAAAACTATTTTCTTGGCCTTTACCTCAGCACGTAGAGTGTCTGAACTTCAAGCTCTATCTATAAAACCCCCATATTTGGTGTTTCACCCTGACAGAGTATCACTGAGGACTAATCCTTCATTTCTTCCAAGGTGTGTTCCGAGAATAACCAGAATCAAACTATTGAACTTCCAACCTTTTTCAGTAACCATTCTAATAAGTTGGAGTACATGTTGCATAAGCTTGATGTTCACAGACAATTGAGATTCTGTTTCGACAGGACAAAGGAATTTAGAAAATCTGAACAACTCTGTCTCTTATGCTGACACTAAGAAAGGGCTACCAGTCTCTAAAGTTACCCTTTCCAAATGGTTAACTGACTGCATTAAATTTACGTACTCCTCAGCGAACCAACCGTTAGAGCATGGCGTGAAAGCACATTCCACTAGTTTCCACTTCTGCTTATGCGGCTCTATTGCCTTTGGGCACTCTATATTCAGCTCCCACTTGGTCTAAGCCACGCACCTTTATCACTCATTACAAAGTGGACAGGACCTCCAGGGACAGGGCTTCCTTTGGTTCCATTGACCTCAGGAATATACTCCCGTGAGCAACCCAGGATTAGGGTGCTTGGGACTCTACCCATGTGTAAGAATGAACGGCAAGATTGAACAACTTTCACATAAAGAAGTTATGTACTTACCATAACGTTCCATGTGAGTTGTTCATCTCGCCTTCATTCTTACATTCCCACCCGCCTTCCCCCTCCAGGGTCTCGAAGAACAAGTAGACTTTGGGTCTGCTGGGTCTTGTTCTGTGACTTCTTTCTCTGGTTGGAGTATATGTTAGGTTTTATATCTGTTACATGCTGGGATCAGCAAACTAGATCTGAGGTAGGACAGAGAGCATCATGGGATAGGGACCTGGCCTCGAGCTGCTTCAGCTAGTAAAGCAGCTGACTCGGAGCTGATAGATCAGCTCCGAACCCATGTGTAAGAAAGAAGGCAAGATGAACAACTCGCATGGAACATCATGGTAAGTACATAACTTTTTTTTCTGTTCTTTGTAATCCAATCTGTTCTTTAAGTTGGTAGACCTTTTATAAGCAAAATAAAGTTGTTCATGTCCTCTGTCCTTAAACTGGAGAATTTGTTGTACCGTGAGCCAATATTTATTTATTACCTGTTTGACTATGGGTGTATTTCTACAGTAGGTTAATGTGCATCTAAATTTACATTTCTTGGTGCTGTCAACTTCATTTATTGTGGCCTGCTTATGCAGTATATCTCTATGATCTGAAAAAAAAATGGGTCTATCTACACAATTTCTTTGACCTTTAATATCCATCTCTATGGCAGCAATTTTATGTTTGTTATACCCCCTCAGTACAAAATCCTGGGCCATGTAATCCATTTGGATGTTCATTATGCTGTCTGTAGTATTCAGTTTTGCTGTTCACATTGTTTGTTTTTTCACTACATTTTGAAATATGTGTGGTGGATACATACTATTTCTGTGTAAATAGGTGTTTCTTTTAACATCCTTTTTATACGGTGTGGTTTCAGTCTGTCCAGTATGCCCCTTAACTAACCCAATATCCAGGAAAATCAGTCTGAGCAAAATATAACAGACTTTTGAGTTTTAAAAAACCTGTAGATATATTAATATAATGAAGAAAGTCATTAAACAAAGAAAGTGAACCCTGCTGTGTGACAAAAAGGTCATCAACAAATTGTTTGTAAAATAACATGTTACTGCGATATTTATTTTTTGATTAAAGCACATAATCAATTTTCCATTTATTAAGAACTGTGTTTGCATAGCCATTGACCACTGGCGTACCCATAGCCACCCCTGTTTGTTGTTTATAATAATGATGAAGGAACAAAAAAAAATATTATTTAGAGCTAATTCCAAAAGGGCACAAATTGCATTCACGTCTGTGGATGTATATGTGAGGTACCCAGCAGTAAACACACGGACATATTCCACACCTATATCATTTGGTATTGAAGTAAAAAGAGAGTCTACATCAAGGGTAACAAAATAACAGTCTAACATTGTTATTGGCAGACCAACTAAATAACTGTTGAAGAAAGTCTACTGTATCTTTTATGATGGTAATAGACAATACATAGTGGTAATTTTAAATCTGAAGTAGTTAACTTCATTTGTGCATCAACCTATGGGTCTTCGGATCCATATCGGATCCGAGCCGGCAGTTTCCAGCAGCTAAGATCCAAGCTCCTCCCCCTTACCCATAACTCCCTGCCATCCCTTCCTGACCTCAGATCTAGTTTGCTGCGGTTTGAACAGCAGCTTGATCTTGAGCATTCGAGTTTCCAGTGTTTTTCTGTGAGAAAAATCTTGTCCTTTTTCTTAAGTTGGGTGATTTTTTGAATGTGGAACTAGTTTAGTTTTAGTTTAGTGTTCCCTTGGGTTTTGCGTTCCCTCCCCCTTGTTTTTTTTTCTAGGGCGTTTGGGTGTGTTGTGTGTATGGTCTTGGGGCCTAGTGCTTGGGTTTAGTTAAAATGTCTGAGGCCTCCAAGACATTCTTCTCTAAATGTACCGAGTGTGGCCATAAGCTTTCCCCAGCTGATGGCCACACTCAGTGCGTTTTATACCTTGGGGTTGAACACCTTTCTTCTGGCTGTACTATTTGTGCAGCGTTCAACCCCGGGGCTGTCAGGGACCGGAGGTCGAAGCTGATCCTGGCAGGGCTCCTGCCCCCGGACTCTGCTCCGTCCTCCGGCCCTTCCGTGGTGGCTGCGGCAGCATCCACGGACCCTTCCCTTCCTCTGGCCGGGACTCAACCTCCCTCTTCGGGCCAGGAGGATAGGGAAGCCAGGAGGGAGAAGCGCCGCGAGAAACACAAGCGGTGGGCCGAGGGCTCTGCATCGGCCCCGCCTGCCAAGAGGGTCTCTCCCCCCGGGACGGCCAGGCCTTCTCTTTCTCGGCTCCGTTCTCCCAGCTTTTCGCTGGGGCCGGAGGAGGAGGAGACCCGATCTCCCTCGAGGTGGCACTCCCGTCCCGCCTTGGTGGCCTCTTCCAGGTCGACCAGAAGCCTGACGGATGCAGACTTGGACCGGATGATGAGAAGGTTCCTCCAGGCCCAGCTGCAGATGGGAGTGCTCCTGCCTCCCCCCCTCCGGAGCTCGACCCCCTTTTTTGCCCCAATAGCTCCTTCCTCGACCTGCTTTCCAGGTTCGGGTTCTTCGGAGCCGAGTAGCGTCAGAGCCAGGGGGGTGTCTGTGCCGGTAGTCTCGGGTACTTCGGCGCCGACAGCACCCTTGAGTCCGTCGGGTCCCTTTTCTACGGATCCGGGCTCTCTGAGCTGAGAGCTGAGCTTCAGATCCGAGGTGGTCAGTGTGCCGTCGGCTCCGACTAGGTCGGAGCATACTGGCCCTTTGGATCCGATGGCTTCGGCTCCGGCCCCGATCTGCCCGTCAGATCCGAGGGAGAGTTGGCTCTCGGATCCTAGGGGGAGCGTCTCTCCTTCGGCATTTGGTGTGGTAGAGAGGGTTCTGTCAATGGAATCCAGGCCCCCAGCCTTAGCTACGGCTCCACCCTGCACTCCCTCGCAGATGAGTCTGACTTCCATCACCCGGCCCCAGGGACAGCCTGCTCAGACTTCCCAGATAGTTCCCTCGTTGGAACAAGATGTGGCTGGTGAGGCCTCCTCAGACAGCCCCCCTGAGGAGGTCCCTCACAAGCGCAAGTGCAAGAGGAGGCACTTGGACTTCCCAAGTCCTTGACTGAGGACACGGACTTGGAGGAAGGGGAAGGCTTCCCAAGATCACCCCCCCAAAGACGTCTCATTTGGAGACATCATGGAGATGCTCAGGATCGGGGGGGGGGGGGTCTGCCCCAAAGCCTACCTCGGACGAGTCCGTGTTCCTGGAGGCGTTTGAAGCAGGCCCGTCTACCTCTTGGGTGTCCCTTCCGGCTGATCCCCTGGTAGATTTGATCACTACCAGGGCCTGGAAGGAGCCGGACACTGTGGAGCCCATCCCTAAGAGGCCTGACAGAATTCTCAGCCCGCCTTCGGACAGGTCTCATTGGAGCAAGGGAACCCCTGTAGATGCCATGTTGGTGGCGGCCACCAAGAGGGAACTGGCCCAAGAGAGTCCCTCGGTCCATCCCCCTGACAAGGAGTCCCGGGCAGTGGACCATTTGGGGAAGCGGATGTTTGCGTCAGCCACCTTCTCCATAAGGTCGCTGAACTACATGGCACATGTCATACGGCTCCAGTGGGATCTTATCAAAGAATATGCTGGGTTGCCCCCAGAGTCCATGTCGGCAGAGGACAAACAGATGTACTCTACCCGAATGGCCACTCTCAGGTTGATTTCCAGTACCTCTATGCGGCTGCTGTCCCATGCTATGGAAGGGGCCGCTAGAGCTAGCGGAGCGGGCGTCGTACTAAGGCGACAGGCCTGACTCCGCCACTGTGATTTCCCGTAACCCTTCAAGGCGTCATTCGCTAATGGCCCGTTTGATGGTTCTGCCCTTTTTGGCAAGACCGTACGCGATACCTTGGTCCAGAGCAAGAAAAACGGGAAGACATTGTTTGCCGTTGGAGTCCACTTCTCTGCTCCCCAGAGGTCCTGCTCGAAGAACCAAAAGGGACAGATTCCGAAAGTCTCAGCAATCCCGTTTTGCTCTGGACTCCCCGTCCTTCAGAGGCAGAGGAGGACAGGGTGGACGCTGCCCTAGAGGCAAAGCTGGCCCGAAGAACTTTGGGTCCAGAGAACCATTCTCTGATCGGCACACGCAGCAACCCTGAGGGGTTACCCGACTGCTCCACTCTGGAGGCAGTCAGGGGGCGTTTCTCGAAGCACCTGGCAGCTTGGGAGTCCATCACAACAGACCGCTGGGTGCTTCGGATTATATCCAGAGGCTACGAGATTCCATTTCTCCGTCCCCCTCTCAGACCCAGATTCCTCCCCGATGTCCCACCCGATCAGAGGGAGGACGCAGCTACAGAAATTCGGCAGCTGTTAGAAAATGGAGCGATCCAGCACATCCCCCCAGACCAGTACGGATCGGGCTTTTACTCCAGATTCTTCTTGGTGCCAAAAAAGATGGGAGACTTAAGGCCTATTCTTGACTTATCCGTACTGAACCTAGCAGTAACCAAAGAAAAGTTCCGGATGGTCACTCTTCAATCCATTCTCCCCCACTTGCAGGAGAACGACTGGATGTGCTCCATAGACCTCAAGGATGCGTACTACCACATCTTAATGGACAGACGATCCAGGAAGTTCCTCCGCTTCTGGCTAGGAGCCAGTCACTATCAGTTCAGGGTCCTCCCCTTTGGTCTCGCCACAGCCCCCAGGGTGTTCACCAAGGTGTTAGCGGTAGTAGCGGCCCACCTGAGACTCCAGGGAATTCAGGTCTTTCCGTACCTGGACGACTGGCTCCTGACCGCCCCCACATGGCATCTATTCTGCACAGCCAGGAATTTCTTCCTTTGCTTGGCTCCCCAGGTGGGGATCACAATTCACGCTGGGAAGTCCTCCCTGCTCCCGACTCAGGTCATTGATTTTATTGGAGCCAGGGTAGACACAAACCAGCTCTTAGTTTTCTTAACTCCGGACCGGTTGTGATCCCTAAAACTACATGTGCAGGCCATTCTTCATTGTCAGAACCCTCCAGCGGAACTAGTCCTGAGGGCCCTAGGCTCGATGGCGGCTACCATCAATCTCCTACCCATGGCGCGCCTGAATATGAGAATTCTGCAATGGACACTCCAAGTCCAATGGTCCTTCCTACGCTTTCCTCTAAGCCATCCTGTCCCTCTCAGCAAGGTTTGCAGGAGTGCCCTCTTGTGGTGGCTCCCGACCTCCTAAAGGGGCGCCCCTTCTCTATGTCCCCTCCCCTAGCCACGGTGACCACGGACGCCTTTCGCCTCGGGTGGGGGGGCATTGTTGCGGCAGGACCGTCCAAGGCACGTGGAACTAGACGGAGACCTCACTGAACATCAATGTCCTGGAGATAAGGGCTGTGCTGTTGGCGTTGCAAGCACTTCAGAGCCTTCTTCCCGTCGGGGCAATTGCGATCCAGACGGACAACATGTCCGTCGTTTGGTACATCAACAAACAGGGAGGAACCAGGTCTTATCCACTTTGTCGAGAGGCCATGAGAGTTTGGGAATGGGCGATTTCCACCAACCGCTTTCTCGTAGCTACGCACATTCCTGGTCGGTCCAACATCCTAGCGGACAGACTGAGTCGCACCATCCTTTCCCCGTATGAGTGGTCTCTGAATCCCAAAGTAGCGAAGCAGATCTTCTCCAAATGGGGTCAACCTTGTTGCGATCTTTTCGCCTCTCCTTCAAACAGGAAGTGCGACACCTACTTCGCTCTACTTCCCCCACCCGGGGAATCCCCAAGAGACGCTCTGGTGCATGCTTGGCCTCCCGGTCTTCTTTATGCTTATCGGCCTCTTCCCCTGATGCTCAAATTTCTGCAGAAAGCCAGACGGTTGGGGTGCACGATAATCCTCATTGCCCCATTCTGGCCTCATCAGGCATGGTTCCCTTATCTGTGGTCTCATCTAGTGAATCCTCCCTGGATTCTAGATCCTCTTCCGGATCTGATATCTCACCCCCTGGGCCTACCAACCCTGAACCTTGACAACCTCAAGCTCGCAGTTTGGTTGATCCAGTTCCACTGTTAGTTCGGACTCCCAGTATCTCTTCCCAGGTCAAAGCGATCCTAGTGGCTGCCCATAAGCCATCTACTAGGAAGGTTTATCATAGCAAATGGAAACGTTTTTCTATTTGGGCTGAACATCAGAACCTGGATCCTTTCACTGCTCCGTTACCAGCTGTGCTGGATTTTCTGTCAGGGTTGTTTGATAAAGGGGCTAGCTCTTCCACGGTCAAAGTACAGTTGGCGGCTATCTCTCATTACCACATTGGATGTGATCTTGGCCCTCTAACTTCATCCAGATTATGTAAGGCCTTCTTAAAAGGCACCTTCCTACTAAGACCTCTGGTGAAAGATGTGATCCCTCCTTGGGACTTATCGCTGATGCTCCAGGCCTTAACAGTTTCTCCCTTTGAGCCTGCTGCCTTGGTAGATCTCAAGTTCTTATCCTGAAAAACAGCCTTCCTTGTCGCTATTACGTCGGCAAAAAAGGGTTTCGGAGCTTCAAACCCTTTGTGCCAAACCTCCGTACTTGATTTTCCATAAGGATAGGATATTCCTCAGGACCAATCCCTCTTTTCTCCCCAAAATTGCTTCCGAAGCTAATATTAATCAGTCTATTAATTTGCCGGTCTTCTTTCCCAACTACCAAAATAAGGGCGAATACAAGTTACACTCTTTAGATGTACACAGTCAGTTGAGATTTTATCTGCACAGGACAGCCAGTCATAGACGTTCTGATCAATTATTTGTGTCCTTTGCTAAATCCAGTTTGGGAAAAGCTATTTCTAAAGTCACACTATCCAGGTGGGTTTCTCAGTGTATTCTCTTGGCTTATGAGAGTTCTGGCAGGCCTGCTCCTCAGGGAGTCCATGCTCATTCAACTCGGTCTGTTTCTACCTCTGCTGCTTTTCGAGCTAGAGTTTCATTAGATAACATTTGCTCGGCTGCCATGTGGGCCTCATCTCACGCTTTTATAAACCACTACAAGTTAGATCTGGTTTCCAGAGGGAGAGCATTCTTTGGCTCCGCAGTGCTCTGGAACATCCTTCCTTGAGGGCTTCCCAAGGTTCAGGTAACTGAGGACTCTGTCCCATAGGTTGATGCACAAATGAAGTTAACTACTTCAGATTAAGAAGTTATGTACTCACCATAACGTTCCATCTGAGTAGGTAAACTTCATTTGTCAGCAACCGTCCCTCCCTCCATCCCCCTGTCCCTTGCGGATGTTCTTTGATATTCCTGCTTCACGGTAGTTTGTACCTGGTTACCTAGACAGATTGTGATGTCAAGCCTTGTTTTAGGCAAACTCGATCTGAGGTCAGGAAGGGATGGCAGGGAGTTATGGGTAAGGGGGAGGAGCTTGGAGCTCGGATCTTAGCTGCTGGAAACTGCCGGCTCGGATCCGATATGGATCCGAAGACCCATAGGTTGCTGACAAATGAAGTTTACCTACTCAGATGGAACGTTATGGTGAGTACATAACTTCTTATTTATTTTTCTAAATATTTGGATGTTGGCTTAGGTACCTAACCACATGCCAAGACTATGGGCTTAGTGGTGGTTCCTGGAGTGACTTGTGAATTTTGGGAACCCCATATATGACTGATGTCTTAGCTGTTGGTACATGTAAGTAGCCTACGAAACCAAGGAGGAATATGAAAGTGGCAATACGAGATATTGAGAAAAAGCAGTTGGAAAAAAGGTTTAAGGAAAGCTGGAACAAATGACAAAGGGAGGACTGGGACAGCTAAAAAGATAAAAAGAGCTGAGCGTCAGATGTCAGCACATTTAGACATAAGTGAATACAGAAAACCAGCACTAATACAGTTATACTTTGACACCATCCAAAAGAGCATTAAATTATTAGCAGAAAGTCTGAGGTAACAAAAAGCAGAGATGTTAATAACGAAGTTGAGAGACCTTAATATGAACTGGAAAAAGATACTGGATATAATGAAAGGTTATAATGAGATGCTGTATAAGGAGGAGGGAAGGGGATATAGATCGAAGAAGAAAATGATGTATTCCTGTCAGGACCTGAAATACCAAAGACCACAGGGCAATAAGGGAACCATTTCTTGAAGAAAATAACAAATGAAAAATTACACTGGCAGTCAACTAAAGAAGACTCTGGCCTGGATGGTATACTAGTTGAAATATGGAAACTGAGAGTGGGGTGGGTATAATTAGAGTTTAGCTCAAATTATTTATAAGACTCTTAGGGAGAGGAGGGATTCCAAAATCAGAGAGAGAGAGTGATAGCAATCGTCATTCCAAAGGAAGGGAAGATTCTAGGTGAGTCTGGTTTATGTAAGCCAAAGTCAGTTTGAAACTGCATTTATAAAATATTTATGACAATATTATTAAAGACACTGATGCAAGAAGTTCCAGACGTAATTATTTAGACCAGTGTAAATTTATTGCAAGAAGGCATGTATTCAGAAATAGTAACAACATGCTATAGATTCAGAAGCAAGCTGAGCATTTATAAGATGGCTTAGAGTTGAATGGGCTAGATGTCAAGAGGGCATTTGACAGGGGCAGGTGAGGACACATGAGCAAAGCGGTGCTACAATTTGGTCTCCCAAAGGACTGGTTATAATAATGAGAATATATGTGGAAGCAGAGCCATGTGTTTAAGTAAGAGGTTCTCTTTGATAAATTCACATTATGTAGTGGTACCAGGCAAGAGTGCCCACTTTCTCCTTTGCTTTTTACACTAAATTTTGAACTATTAGCAATGAAAGTATATTGGTTATTTTTTGATCCAAAGGTAGGTGACAAAGCCATAAAGTTGGGCATGACCTCCTTACCATATACTGTACCAAATTATACATTTTTTGGTAAAAAAAAATGTTTTGTGTTTTATTTTGTTGATAAGGGTGACTCCCTGAATTCTTTTCTTGGAGCAGAAAAGCCCTTCTAACATATCACAAAAAATTTAATCCACAATGCTTAACTTCCTAAATAAATGTATTGTCTACTATATTTTCATGCTAACTTCATCACTAGGAGTTTCTTCCTTCCTAGAAAGACAAGATCTCAACCTAGTTTTGTAGGTGAAACACCTTAACATAGAAAATTAGCATATCTGAAAATGTAGTATTGAAACCACAGTGTAAGTAAGAAGGTACTCTTCTAACGAACTACGTTGTTTCTGAGTACTGGTAATAGTTTGCAGGTATGTGTAAATCATTGCCCAATACCTACCATGACATCATTTTGTGGGTGTGGTTATTGAGAAAATTTGAGTGGATAGAAACTGAAAAATCAGACAGTACACTTTTCATTTTTTTTTCAAAATCGCTTGTAAATTTAACATGAGAAATATATATGGAAATGAAATTAATTGTAAAACAGATGCTTTGTGAAATGATCAATACTCTTTAAACTAAGAAACTCCCAAATCCAAGCTATAACTAGTATGGAGAGCAGGAAAAGATGGCAGTGTCTATATAAAATATAATATGTTGCTAATCCACAACAGGGTATGCCAAGAAATCTGTTATGTTGAACCAATATCAGGAAATAGTGAGATACAACATTAGTGGAAATAAGACAAAGTCAGTAATGTTGAATTATGCTCCACCGTATGTCCAGCGTATGATTTAGTGCATGCACACCTTTTATTATGGGGCATGAAAAAATAAGGTATCTAATGACTGGGATAAAAAAATTGTTGTGGAAGCATGTAAATCAATGTGGGATTAGGCTAAAAAATAAATACTTTAGAAGATTAAGCAGTGAAGGATAATATATATTGGTAATGATTGTAAGGTACAAGCTATGAAGGTGTTTTTGTGCAATTAGATTTATATACAGGTCAAGCACATTTTGTCCAGTAAGAAGAATGTGGGAGCCAATTAAAAAAGCAAATAAGGGATTTTGGGAGAAAATAAGGCTTTAGGTTCATTAGGAAACAAACACCATTAAGTCAGGGAGGGTTAGGGCTCCCAGAATTTAAAAATTGTTTTGCCACACAAGTAAGACTAGCTTCTGAAAAAATAATGCATTGTAATCCTAAATAGAAACAAATTTTGCAAGTTAAGGGGAGTTGGAGGATAAGGAGGTAAGAATGATGTTTTAGTTGCAAATGAAATAAAAGACGGGATCAGGAATTCAGAATGTTACATATATGATTCTTTAATGGAACTTGTGAAACAGAAGAATATGAAGGGATGGGTAAAAGTGTAAGTGCCAATAGGCATATGAGCCCATAGCAAGACGGGGACAGTAAAAAAGAGATAGCAGAGTGAAGGAGAGCATTAAAAAGGAGCCAAGATTTTAGAAATGGGTGATACAAAGGTGAAAATAAAGAAATGGCAACATGCCCAAAAGATGTTTCGGCTGCAAATAAGGGAACATCCAACATATACCGTATTGGTAATATAATTTTGGCAGTGGCAGATGGGTCAAAAGGAGAAATAAAGAAATGGGAGAATGCCCAAAAGGAGTCTTGGCTGCAAAGAGAGAAGTAGCTGAAGTGGTAATGTAATTTCACCAGTGGCAAACAGGTCAAAAAGAAAAGGGGAAAGCAGAAATCATGAATGATTTAAAGGACCCGAAAATAAGAAGCATCAGAGGAAAGTGTGGCATAGAGTAGTTAAGTGGAATTTATGGGATCAAGAAAAAGTGTAGAAACTGAACTAGTAGATTTACTTAGAGGCAAGAATCAGCACAGCATTGAATTCAGAAATAACCAAAACATACAGAATTTTAAATGAAAAGTATAAGTGGGGGGCAAACAGTGAAGCTGAGAGTTAATTTGAATGGGAGGGCTAGGAAGATAGCAGTAAATATATGGCTGGAGATGCGTCTTGTAGGTTCATAGGTAAGTACTAGGTGAGCTGCCCTTGTGGGGCATTTTAAACTTAGTTTCCCTTTTTGTCTTCACAGTAACCTATTCCATTTGGTTATAGATTCTTTACCCATCCCATGGTCGATAATTATATATTACCCCTAATAAGAATAGGTAATTTGAAGGGACTTTTGCATGGAAAAAAGCATTTAGGAGCTACATCTGTCCATTAGTCATACAGGAGGCAGTCCTGGAGTAAATTTTGTTTCATATCCATAGATCTATGTTGCTCTTGAAACTGCACAGGGTAAACTTTGTTCCAGAGCAGTTGTATCCTGTATGAAATATACCTGTCCCTCCAAACCATTTTGTTGATGTTGCAGAAGAAGTTTAGATCCTGAGACCAAGTATTTCTGATGCCATTTGACTTGCTGATGTACAGTAAATCCATCAGTAATGTGTCAGAGGATGCCTTATGTGCCAGACACGAGTCACCCATTAGGAGTCTGTAGGATACCAACTATGGTGACAGGGTTTTGAGTTGATCCATGTAGGACGTGTTGTTTAGGCCTTTGTATCCTTTTAGTAAGGTATCTCTGTAGGCGTTCTCAAGTTGCAGCATATGTCTGGACAGATACTTGCCAAATGAAACAATATATTCAGTGACTGGCCTGATGAGAGCTGAGTAAACGGGGACAGAGACCTCCCTAGATCTAGACACAAGCTCTTTGTTTATAAGGTGTGAAATATAGACTGACTTTCTTTCAACAATAGATGTATTTTGGTCAAAAGTTATGTCACTGCCCGCATAAGTTCCGAAATCCCAAACATCTAGGTCAACTGTAAGGAGTGTATTGTCAATGTGATAGTTTTCAGGGGAAATGATTTCCCAAAGGATACAGTGATGCATTGTTTTTGGCATTTACTTTCAGACAATGATTTTGACATGTTATTGGTTTGAGACAAACCTTCCTGCAGGATAGCCAAGTCATCTGGGGATTCAGTGACTGCACTAGCTTGCAGTCATCTGTAAACTTAAGTCAGGTGGTGCCCACTGGTGCTGGCTTTTACTTCAGAAAAATAGATGCCAAACAGGAGAGGTCCCAGTACAGAACCCTGAGGGGACTCAACTTCTGACTGGTTTCTTTGTGGAGGTAACTCATCCTATTTTGATGATCTGCATCCTCTGTGAGCCAGCTGGGAGTCCAGCAGGTGACATAGGGATTTATTCCAAGTTTAATGACATAGGGGATTATTCCAAGTTTATTTGGCTTTTCTACTATGAGTGGGGAAGTGTGTCAGAAGCTTTGTCCGGTTTGGGGTGTGTGATATGCAACGTTTTGCCTTCATCCATTGCTGTGTTGACCTTTTCAAAAAAAAAAATTAACTAGGTTAAGTAAGCATGACCTGACCTTGATAAATCCAAACTGAGTCTGATCTAGTGTTTGGAGGTTCACTGTGTTTGTATGTGTGTATTTTATGCACTTCTCATCAACTTGTGGGAACATTCTTAGTAAAGTGCAGTGACTGAGACCTGGAGCAAGGCTCCAGAGTGCACCCCTGCATTACCAGGCTATAACTCATACCACACTTTTCGGCCATCTAACCTGGACCAGAACACCAAAGGCGGAGGTGTGTCCATATTCATTAAGGATATCCACATCTCCAGGCTAGTTGCTCAGCATAATGCATCTGAGGTTATCCAAGTGCAACTAACTCTGGGCAAAACTGCAATCCAAATTGTAGCTTGCTACAGATCCCCCACCATGCCCCAGGATTCCCACTCCTCTTTTCTTGATATACTGGAAAAATAATAGGGTTCAGCCAAACACCCTAATAATGGGTTGATTTCAACTACCCCACCATTAACTGGGAGAACTACTCATGTAACAACTCCTTCGCTCAACGCTTGCTGAAATTCATAAATTCCAATGCCCTGGATCAACTTACCCACCAGGGGCAGCAATATCCTAGACCTAGTCATTACCAACATGAGTGACCGGTGTTCCAAACCTGAAGTCAACTCCTCGTTGATCAAATCCGGCCATAGGCTAATCACCCTAGATATCCGCATCCCACCCCCACCCCCCATTAAGGAAACCATGGCAAAAATATTCTCCAAAGCCAACTTCATGCTTCTTAAGACAGAAGTGGCGAACTTCGACAGCCATGCAGATGGACAATACAATTACGACTGCTGAATCCTACACAAATGCACTGTATAAGCACTTACACAAGTGCATGGATCGTGCTATCCCAAACGGAACCAAGACGCTATCCTCCAAAAAAAGGAAGCCAATCCGGTGGTTCCCTGCCATAAACAAACTTTACAACAGAATGAAGAAACTGTTGCAAAAGTGAGTAAAATCCCATGAGTAGAGGAGCTCCCTGGTCAGCTTCAGTAAGAAGCTTAGATCCCTTATAAGATCCTCCAAAGCTAGCTATGAAAACAAAATCGCCACTGATTCTAAGGACAACCACAAAGCGTTCTATAGCTATGTCAAGAATCTCAATGGCAACACCCAGATCTGCTCTGAGTTACAGCACAATGGCACGAAAATTACAGAACCAACTGATATTGCCAACATGCTGGCAGATAGGTTCAGTGCTAACTTTACCCCCCTCTCACCCCCTAAAGGGCCCATATCTATACAGGAAGAATGCAGAGTCCCTGTAATCACAACTACGCAGGTAAAAGCTGCACTTTCTAAAGCCAAAAACACAGCATCCATGGGACCGGACAACATCCCAGGCTGCGGTTTATACGAACTTCAGAACTAGCTGGCTCCCCACCTAAGCACCATGTTCAGTCATAGCCTCACATCAGGCTTTGTGCCCACTGAATGGCGCACAGCAGCAGTTATCCCACTTCATAAAGGGGGAGCCACCACTGATCCTGGGAACTATCGCCCTATTAGCCTGACAAGCCTGGTCTGTAAGGCCATGGAACGTATCCTCATGGAACTCATAAAGACATTGGTAACCTCCAAACTCTGGACCCCACCCAGTTCAGGTTTGTGAAAGGCAGATCATGCCTCCTGAACCTGATTGACTTCTTTGAGGCAGTCACCAAAGCTGTACACGAGGGTAAGGTGGTTCACACTGCCTATCTTGACCTCGCCAAGGCTTTCGACACCATCCCCCATTCTGGAATTGTAGATAAATTCACTCAACTAGGAACTAGGGATAAATCTTTACATCACAAGATGGGTTGCCAACTGGCTCACTGACAGAACCCACACTGTAAAAGTTGCAGACTCCAAATCTGACTTCAAACCAGTGACAAGTGGAGTACCACAGTGTTCAGTCCTGGGACCTCTCCTGTTTGGTATCTACTTCTCTGAAGTACAGGCTAACACAGAAGGCCTTTGGCTAATGAAATTCGCAGATGACTGCTAACTAGGAGCTATAGTAGAGTCCCCAAATGATGTGGACGTCCTACAGAAGGGCCTCACTGAGACAGATGCCTGGTGTCAGAGCCATAGCTCAGTGCCAAAAAGGGCATTGTCAGCCCCTTTGGTAAAAACTCTGTACCCATGAACTACCACATAGGTGGCAGTCTACTTAACGCCAAATGTGTGATAAGAGACCTTGGGACCCAGGTGGACAGTAGTCTCTCCTTTGATAATCACATCGCCATAGTAGTCAGGAAATCCTTCTACATGGCACACCTCATCACAAAAGGGTTCTCATCCAGGAAGAAAGAGGTCATTGTTCCCCTCTACTTGACACTCATTAGACCCATTATAGAGTACAATGCCCCTTTTGGAATGTACTTCACAAGACATCTGCAGCAGCTGGAAAGGCCACAGAAGTACCTCACAAAGAGGATTACTGGCCTCAAACAGATGCCCTACATTGACCATCTCAAAAAACTCCAGTTTTACTCAGTAGTATATCGCCTACTCCGAGGTGACTTATGCCTAACATATAAAGCTATGTCAAACCCAGAGCTGTTGGACATGCTGCACCTAAAGAAATCCCAATCCCTCCGAGCTACACGCTCTAGGGACCTAAACCTTGTCACCACAATAAAGAGGACATGCTGGAGGGATAGATTCCTGTTCCAGAGACTTCCCATACTTTGGAACAAGATACCCATCTATGTCAAGCAAAGTTCCTCATTAGTACTCTTCAAGAAAAATCTTAATGAGTGAATGGGAAATAGGAAATACACCCCGGGGATCACTTCTGTGGCTCTGCTCAACAGGGGCACAGGAAAATAACTTTCTTGGGTGGTGTAAGCCAGGGAACCTTGTTGGCTAGGCTTACTTAGGCCCTTGAGCCAATAGCCTAGTACCTACCTATGAACCTGTGAGTGCATTTTGGGGTTTAGACTTCTAGCATTGAGTAGTATTACCCTCAAATTTTGCTTGCTTATACCTGCTATGGTGGTGAGTTTGTCATTTGAACCTTGCTAAAAAGGGCACTATAGGGGCTGGCAAGAGCCTTTGCCAGTATCTGGAATCCCAGGGGCCATCTCTGGCAAAGCATCGTGGTCTGTCAGTTATGTCGTACCAGGCAGACAGACACTGGGTCCCCTTAGAATGACACCAAAAGCTTAGCCAATTCTTGAAGTCAGTCATTTTGTCCTTGTATTGTGGTATAATTCTTGGTGATGGCAGGATGCTACTCAGAGCTAAGGTCACCTGCCTGGGCTACATGATCCCAGAGCTCCTCCATGTCTCTTTTCATGTAGTCCAGTGAGGTACATCTTGGGTCATTCACACCAACATAGACAATGACAGAGTCATATCTGATTTGTTGTGGAGTGACCTGAGTGCTTGCATTATGTGGCTGATCCTGGCACCTGACAGGCAGCTGACAGTAACTTTTTCCCTGTTTAGCCTGGTGAGTGGGACATCAGTGTGCCTGACTATAGAGTCAACTATGACTACTGTGTTGGGTATGTTGTTTTAGCTTATGGGCTGACATTGAGTGGCACACTGATTTTGTGGGCTATGCGTCATTTGGGTAGTGTTGGGGGGGGGGGTTTGCTTGAGTTTCAGGTTTGGAGGGCTCTGTTGTTTGGGCAGATTTTTATTGAGAGCCTCCCCGAATGTAGGTGTGTGTTTTGTGTTACTGTGTGTGGATTTAGGTGGTGTAGGTTTTGATGGACTATGTGTTGTGTGGTGTGGTGCAGGTGTTTACCTTCTCTTCTTGACGGTCTAGTACAATCCAGGCTGGAGAGTGCTTGGCTTCCAGTTTGGCTATATAAATGCATCTCTCACAGGTTGTAGTGTTGGGTGGTAGGAGGAGAGGTTGTCAGTGTACAAGAGGCAATTGCTAAATTGCCCCAAGATGCCCAGATTAATCAGATGGACAGGGGAAAATACCAGGAACTGACCCTTAGACATGCCTGGATAGGTGCTTATTAATTTGAGTAGTAAAAACTGTTCTCCTCCTAACAAGTGAGGAAAGTTGAGTGCTGTAGTAATTTGTAGATTATTTAGTCCTTGCAACGAGTTTTGAACAAGTGCTGAGCACAAGGAAACAGTTTTGAGTGCTAAAACTAGAAAACTATCTAGTTCTAAGGGAAAATTAGAAGAGCAGACTTTCTGGCTTCGGGAATAATTTAACCCTAGTTAAATGGCGATGCGCAAAACCTCACAAACACAGGTTTTTAAACAGAAAGATGAAAGGGATAGAAATAGCCCAAAATGGCCAACAAAACTACAGATTCTGAGCTGAAACCACTCCTCCAGTGACAGGCTGCTCAAAGCTCACCACTCTCACTGGTGAACAGCGAAGCTTCCTTCTATCTTAGTAAGGTCTAGGCAATACAAAAACTACAAAACAGCCCAGAATTCAGCAAAATCTGAAAACTGGACTCTACTGGTTATAGAAAGGTAGGAAACGAGTAGAGAGAGAGGATTTTTTTTTTTTTTTGGGGGGGGGGGTTGTTTTTTTCAAACATTAAAGCAGATACAGTAAAACAAACACTTTTAAAGCAGTAAAATGGCTATCGCACGAGTGTGTAGCCCTCAACAGTTGAAAAACACTTAAAAATGATCAGTTAAAGTGCAAACAATATCAGAATTTAAAGAACAGTTCAAATAATTTGCAAAGTTAATAAAAATATATTGTCACTTAACCTGACCATAAGCTAGTTAATATTAATTTTTTTTGTAATCAGTAGTGTAGGCTGATACTGAATGTATTAGCTCAGTAACACTTGTATGCTGTGGAATATCACATCTATAGCACCCTGTACACATCTTGCATTCCAGAGCATTTTCTGAAGAATAAATTTAAAAGCATAAGATAAACAAATGTAAATAGTTTGTGAACAGTAAAAGCTGTTAAAACTGTACAAAAGGAATGTTATCATTAAGAAGCATTCTTTACATTGATAATAGTTGGTGCATTCTTAGTCTTTTCCATAAATACTGTAATATATTATAATGCACACAAACACCAAATTGTATTTTTTTGTAAATTTTCACAAAATTGCATATCTTGAGAACTGTACAACCTAGACGTTTTGTTAGAACATTTTTGTTAATCAGACATAAGCGCTCACGTGACAACAAGAAATTCCTATACAAGTGCCTGTTTATTGAGATATTTACAGAATTATGACAACATATGCTTAATTGTATAATTTGGAAAACAAACAATACTGGATATTTCTCATGATATGCAACGTAGAATGCAAATATTAGACAGTTTTCTTCAACAGCATCTAAGGTTTCACTTTGTCGTGCATCAGTTTAAGTCACTTAGATTTTGAAGTATTAAGTACATACAAAAATATTGCCTATTTTCATAATTACTAGTAAACAACTAGCAATATTTCTAGTGTACTGTGAGGGAAACCAGCACTGACAGTGAAGTGACCTGTCTCCCACGTTCATGTTTCACACCATACACCTCAATAACACGTAGGTCTCAAAGTTAAGAAAATATGAATGTAAATTTGAAAATATGAATATGTGGCAGACAAAGATTTATCTCTGTACTGCAGGACATCCTAGACTAACCATCTTAGTGTAATTTTGTTGTTAACTCCTTTCCCTTTCTAATGCTGCCTATTAGTTAGTAAGTCACTTAGAAGCCAGACCCAAAAAAGGTCTGGAAATCATAAGGTGGTGTGGGTATGAACTCAAAGTATACAAAAGTGAATTAGGCTTGAGTGAGGTGACACAGATCGGGATTAGACAGCGAGATCATAAGTGGCCAGCCACTGATGAAAATATGAAAAATGCAGTATTCAAGGGGATTGAACAGTCGGTGTATGTGTAACCGTGATGCCAGTAAATGTTCAAAAAAAGAAAGAAAAGAATGATCCGCTGAAGATGGTTCACTTGTTTCCCAAGCCTGAAAGTGTAAACAGTTCAGCATACCAGTGCAAGGATATTTCTTGTATGTCTTTCCACTGTTACTGAGTATATTGTGAAAAGTAGTGAGAAGAAGGGCTAGAGTTGTGCTGGTTGCTTCCTGATGGGCTGGAAAACGTATTTTCTGTGCTGAGCCTTATGGCTTCTACAGCACTGCACACAGCTGATCTGGAACAGGAGAATACTCAGCACTCAGACTTCAGGACACTAAGATTAGCTATGGGGATCCTCTCAGCCTGGTACCTGTCAAGGGCAGGGCAGTGAAGAAGTTATAGCAGTGATGCAGCTTTATGAAATTTAGCACAAGAATGTTTTTTATTTTTTTTTGGCTAAGTAGGTGAGATTCTTCATTCATTACATTCCATAGTCCGTAGTCCCAAAGGAGTGCTTAGTACTTTAGCTTTTGCAACATTTAGCAGAGCTCCTGTCCAGTGATCTGTCTTGCCCTCCATCAAGGTGCATCTCTCTTCTTTAATGGTGTGCCTTCACATGAAATCTACCTTTGTTTGCAGACAGCTTGTAAAATAAGAACCTGAAACCACCCACATGGGACCTAAATTAAGTAATTTAGAAGCTAACCGGTCTCCATTTAAGCCCAGTGTATTTCTGCCATTGATGTTTTCACTAAGGACTGTTTACTTGGTGGCTTTGACTTTAGCCAGGAGGGTGCCAGAATTGCAACCCCTAGTATGCTGGGTAACCCTGTGTCATCTTAGCTTACACCAATCACTTACTGGTATAAAGTCCTGACGTTGGCACAGACTACCCAGGTTTGACTCAGTTAGTGGCTTGGATGCTTTGATGGGCATACACATGGCTTGTGTGAGGGAAGTGATTCATGACTGGCTTGTTTGTGGCTTTAGGTCAAGCAAAAGCATTGCACATAGCAACCAGCATGTCCAGGGAAGATGTGGGTAGTGGCTGCTCAAGTCAGCGATAGTAGCCCCTGCTGCCACATGTACATGGTCTAGAGGGGCATAGGTGGTACAGTTGCTCATGTTATCTCTTAGAGTTGGAGTATGGCCTAAATAACCACCCTTAGTTAACAGGTTGCAAGCAGGGGCACAAGCAGGCCTCATAGCTACTTATATGATGGATTCATGCAGGTGCCCCCTCCCCATAAGGTACTGGGTATATCTCTTACAGAGGGGAACAAATGGATTGAGGCTAATCAAGGGGAAAGCTTAATGGTCAGCAGGTGTGAGGGCAGGAATAACTTAATGAAAAAATCTCATCTTTTGTAAGGACAGAGTAAGCCTTCAAACTCTAATCCCTACCTTTTGCCAAAAGTAGTGTCCTAGCTAGCATTTAACCGTGGCCATTCCAATGGCCTACCTTTTTTTTTCCTAACCCACACAGCAAATAAGAAAGGCTTGTGCATTTTCTGAATGCCTTTAGACAGCTCATGTACCACATTTCCAGAACCAAAAACTACACCAGGCAGAATGAGGTAAGCTAAAAATACCACAATGTATAAAGTAAATTGAAGGAGGAAGCTAAGCAGGTAAGCATTGACTTGCAAAAACATCTCAGTAACTCTAGAATGGATGAGTTATTGGGAGAAATTAATAAGAAACTGTTGTCTTTTGAAAAAGAATTGGTAGAAAGAAAGAGTAATAAAATTACAAGAGATATTAAAGACTATAACAATGAGACAGCGTTTCTATGGAAACGTAAGCGTAATAAGTCTGCACAAGTGCGTGGAGGGGCTATGAGTCTTAACAAAATGCCTGCTTCGGCTTCTGTGTCTTTTGCTACCTCAGAAAAGACGGATGCTACTACGGAGGGGGAGAATGATACTGAAGAGTATCCACCGCTGCCAGCAGCACAGAATTCAGCAGATTTCAATAATCGTTTTCGTAAAGAGGCTGGAAACCGATACCAGGGAAAGAAGAGAAGTAGAAGTGACTGGGGAAAGGGAAAGAACAGTAATCACACCAAGTATTACAACAAAAGGACTAAATAGAATTAGAAGTGATGGTAATGTTGTTCACGGGTTAGTATTGAACTTGTCAGGTATTGATGTGCCAGAAATGGCAATTTCTGTTTTAAATTTAGGATTAAAATGTATACCTACGGCTTTGTCAAGGTTACATGTAATAAAAAGTGAATTGTTTCAATTAAGTAGAAAATTGCATCTGATTATTTTAATAAGCAAAATGCGAATCAATTACTAAATTTGAATGAAAGTTTGGATGAATTTTTTACTCGTGTATCTCAGATGAGAATGATTTATGTGATGATGTAATTAATTCTTATAGTAATTTAAATACTCTGGTAATAGAGGTTAAATCTTTATTTATACCCCCTTTTACAAATGTAAGCATACAAAGTTTTATTATGACATTGAATTTTGTAATAGAAAGATTATATGAGGATTTTAGATTAGAAAAACAGAATGTACATTATAACCTAAGGAACACTGGATAGCCTTCAAAACATTGTGTGCAGATAGAAGGTTGGTAATAAAACAATCGGATAAGGGGAATCAAATAGTGATTTTAAATCATGTTCAGTATGTTGAAATGTGCCTTGCTCATTTGAATGATGAAAAAGTGTATGAAATATGTAATGTGAAGCAATATGAAGAAGCTATGAAAGAATATGAAGCTTTGCTTCAGAAAGGTTTACGTCTGGGATATTTTATTAATGGTGACCTGAAAAAGTTTAGTATAGAAAATACATGTATAGCAGAGTTTTACTGCCTACCTAAAACACATAAAGGACTTAATAACCTTAGTGGAAAATCAATAGTATCAGCTGAAAAATATTTTTAAAAAATATATGCATTTTGTTACATGAATATTTAAAAACATATGTGTTTGCTCTACCTTCTTTTATTAAGAATAGCCAAGATTTTTTGTATAAAATTAGTAAGAAAGTTTGGAATCATAATATGTATTGGCTATGCCTAGATGTTAAAAGTTTGTGTAGTAATATAGAACATAAGGATGGTATTAAAGCACTCTTTTACTTTTTGGGTGACTCCCCACTGACCCACTTTATTAATAGAACTTACAGATTTTTGTCTGAAAAATAATTATTTTGGTACTTACATATTATCGCAACCAGATTTTTGCGGTTGCGAAATGCGCATACCTCCACAAAAGAGAGTGCATTAAACACTTCAAAGTGTTATTGTAAGTCCTTAGAAGTGCCAAAAACTGTACATAACTTTTAAAAACCGAAACAAGTTCAGAAATCATCTTCCTTTTTTGCGTCCGTTACAGACACATGCTTGAGTTATCATGCCTGCTATTGTACTGTCAGTTGCATTATTTACAGTCTGTGGAAGAAAGTGCGCAGGGAATAGCGACTATCATTACTAAAATTACAAAAAAACTAGTTCGTGTTACAATGAAATGGGGTGAGAAAACCCCACATTTCTTTTTGTATGATGGTGCTTGTGAAACAAAACGATAATACATAAGTTCCCCAATTTTTACTAATGGAGTTCTGTGGCTATGTAAACATTTCTAGTGAAACGGAGCAAGTATATGTTGGGTAACTTCACTTAATGTGTTATGCCAAATTAGCAGCATGTCATTACTCAAGTTAATTGCTGAAACCTTAAAACATAATGCCTGCATTTGTGATGGCTGAAAGTCGGTTGAAACCCATATAATTTAGTTGGCATTTGTGTTGGTATACAATGCTATATTCAGTAAGAAGTCCATACTGTTTTTTTTACAGTTGGAAACATTTGTGTAGAAAAGGAAAACGGGACAGGAATCGGTTTTCTGAAAAGACTCTTCAGAAACAGTGAAGTGCAAAATATCCACCCTAATAATGTCAAGTCATTAACAATGCAATGGTTCTTAAAAGATTAATTAAAACATTGGTTACAAGGACCAAGTTTAGCGAAAGCAAACATAGCATCTCTGTGTTTTCCTTCTGTGAAGGATTCGTTGCCCAGTGTGAAAATATTCCAACACACAGTACGACACCAGCCATAACAACTCATGTGTGCGTCTGTAATGCTCGCGAAACAGGAAGAGGATTTCTTAAATTGTTCCTGTTCCTTAAAGTCATGTAAACATTTTGGAAAGTAGTAAGGACTATGATTAGCAGTTAGAAATCTTCCAGCCATTCATTTGTGTGCAGGTAGGCGCTATTCCCAACCACAAAAATCTGATTGCGATAATACGTAAGTACCATTATTTTTTGTTTAATGGTGAGATTTATCATCAACTGCAAGGAACAGCAATGGGGACAGCTTTTGCCCCTATGTATGCGAACATTGTAATGGCAAAAATTGAAGCAGAATATATATATATATATATATATATATATATATATATATATATATATATATATACACACACACACACATAATTTTTATAAAAGTCAGGTTGTCTATTATTTTAGATTTATAGATCTAATATTTCTATATGATGGAAATATAGAAGTTGTTTAGTCTTTTGTAGATGACTTGCAAGATAATAATTTTGGCTTCAAATTTGATGGCATACAATTGGGACAGAAAGTTATTTTTTATATTAATTGTTTGGAGACAATAGTCCATAGGAAATTTGGCCAGAATAATACTTTTTTATATGGTACTAGTTGCCACCCAGGCCATTTAATTTCTGTATTGCCATACAATGAATTTTTGAGGCTAAATAGATTATGTAGTTCTGATGATGTATTTGAAAATGAATTAATGACAGAAAATATGTTTATAGAGAGAGGGTATGATAGGAAAATGGTGAAAGAATCCAAGAAGAAAGTAATACAATACAGATATGGAGTAACAGTAAGAGATGGTAATGTTTTGGGGAATGTGATAAGGGAGAATAAAATAGGAAGGAAATGTGCAAATAATGAAAGGATAAATGAAGAAGGAAGTAGAGAAGTATATTTTGTTACCACATTTAATATATTGACAGAAAGTATGGTTAAGGAAGTTAAAAAATATTGGGAAATGGTAACAAGTGATAAAGATCTGAGATATTTGGTAAAGAGACGGGTTAAGGTTTCTTATAAAAGGAGTAGAAATCTGGCAGATATGGTGGTACATAATCATTTTTATCACCAGAGGTCACTTTAAATTTTAACCCTATGAAAAACAGAATGGGAACCACAGCTTGTAAAAAGTGCTCAGTTTGTAAACATATAGTAAACACTTTTTCAAAAATCAACTATATAAGGTTTACATCTAGGGACTTGTTACGTGCAACACAGAGGGAGTAGTTTATGCTCTAAGATGTAGTTGTAACCTTTTACTATATAGGAGAAACAGGTAGAGCGTTTAAGATCAGTCTACAAAAACATATACGGGACATTAAAAAAATCAAAAAATGGATAGTCCCTTAGGACAACACTTTGACTGCACACAATGCTGAACCAGATTGTTTAGAAGGGTGTATTTTAGAAAAAAACATGGGTGTCATTGGGAGAAGGCTTACATATTAAAGATAAGTTAATAAAGAAGGAAACTCTTCTTATTTTAAAATATAACACTCTGGAACCCTATGGGTTAAACAAGGAGTGTAATTGGAAGTATGTAATTTAATTAATTGTATGATGAGTTAATTGCTTGATTTTATTGAGTATATAAGATGTGATGCATTGAATTTGTACTCATTGAAGGCCTGGTGCCAATGGGCTAATTTCGTATTAATTCTTGGTGAAACTGCTTTGTGGTCCGTGACTTTATACATTTTGGTATTTTTTGCTATTTTACTACTTTGCTGCTGCAGGTTTTTTTTAGAATGGGTAAGCTAGTCTTCAAGCAGACACTTAAATGGTTGGCAAACTCTATTGGTCTCTATACTGATTTCAGCTGCAGGCTTGTGAGAGACACCAGTCAAAGCACACTGTAAGAGAAGTGGCCATTATTGGTCCATTCTTCAGATTTCAGCTCAGGGTATTTGTGAGGCAGCTAATTGTAGATCTGCAGATATGTTATTCAAGTATTGTGCTGGACATCCTGTCCAAGAGCAGTGAGTTTTGTCTCTGCCATCCTACGTATGACTGCTTTAGCCTCCCCCAAAGGAATTCATTCTACTGCCCAATGAGTAAGCAACAACAATGATCCCAGCAGTGAAGGCAGTACAGCTGTGTGAGCAACTCATCTTTAGTCGATGTGTGAATAGGTGATCACCTCTGCAGTATGTGCTCCCGCTATTCTACCAACAAGGCTTTTTTTTCACTTGATGCCATTTGCTACGATAGGGACTATGGACTCTGATGTTCCATTGTAACCTCAACTTCATTTTTTTTCTGAATTTTTTTTTGGGGAGGGGGGGATCTAGTCATTACTGCCCTAACTTTGCAAATAGAGGAGACTATTGAAAGAGTCCCTGTGGACTTTAAATCCCAAAAACTGGGGACCTGGTTTTCACCAGGTAGGGCACACTTATGAACACTTCATTTCCAAAAAAAAAAAAAAAGAGCTGAGTAATGAAATATGTTCCTCCATCTTATAAACAATACATTGGTCTGGGCATCATTTGGGGATGAGCTACCCTTATGGGGGACCTTGCTGATGTCAGCCTTCAGCAGAACCTGCAGATAAATAATAACACTGCAGTAGTGATTTACTCAAATATATTTGGTTATTAGTGAGTTGCCTGCACAGTTGTACTATCTGAACACTGATGATTTATTTCTGACATTGAAGTAACCATGTTTTATGTTTGTATTTGTGAAAAATATTTGCTGTTAAGGTTGTAGAAAATTTCTAAGAAATGTGATTTCTTTATGCGTAGATGTATATGCAGAGAAAGTGAAAAATGGTTATTTATTACTAATATTTTATGTATTAGCTAATTGTATGTTTCAAGTAATTGGAATATATTTTATTTCTGTAAAATGGGGATTCAAAATGTATGTTTGCTCTGTGTATCATTCAAATACTTGCACTTTTACCCTCTATCAGTGCTGCTTATGTACATTATGTGCCCTAATGTGCTCTACAGTACTAGGCAGTCTGAAATTAAGTGTTGTTGAATTAGCAGCCTGCATCTCCTTACTACATTTATTTATCAGTATTAAATGTTACTGAGAGATATATACTTGTAAATTACTTGCTTAGATGCTTGCTAGTGGCATGGGGCAAACTGGTATGCTTGGGACTTGCTGTTTTATGTGGTCATAGCTTTATATCATATATCATTTGTACAGGCGTTTGAATATTCTGTGTGTGATTTTTCAGGGAAAAAGAATGAAATTGTGATTAGTGAAGAATATGTACCCAACTAAGGACCCACCCATGAGAGTTTTTATTTTATTTATTTAATTTTGGTAAACCAAGCAGAACACGGCTGTCTTTGGATTGTTTACAGGTTCAGCCTGGGAACATAAAAAATTGCCAATTATAAGATATAATTTCAAAATATACAGTCTAACAGTGCATTTAACAGACAATGACTAGATATATAATACAGTTACACAGACATTTCATAGATCAGCTGTTATGATAAGAAAGTATCTTATATCTGTGGGGGGACCTTCCATAGTATGTCCTAATTACTATCCCTCCATACCCTTCTTTCAAGCTGTGTCCTCTGTAGAACCACTGCTTATGGTGTTCTGTCTGACTTGGACAGGTGTGTCTGTATTATATAGCGTAGGTGCTAGGGCTTCATTTTTTTTCCTCGATTTACTGGAAAGTGTGCCAACTCATTAGTTAGAGTAAACTGGCAGGCCCAAGGGCTTGGCATACTGTGCATGATACATGAAGATGCAGCATTCATCAGCAGAGAGTGTATAAACAGAATGTGAACCCATCACAAATATAATAGCAAGACTGAAAAAGGAAAATATCCCGCTTGTAGACTAACCATGCGCCGGGTCCCCTTAGAGATAAACTGATATGATAAGAATTTATCTGGAATTATTTATCTTGTATTTTGAAATTGAATACTTTATTGCTTTAGAGGAATATGTGATCACTCTTATATTTTAGTTTTATTGCTGTGTTCTTTTAAATTAAGGTTGTTACCCAATTGTTTACTTCCTTGTTTAACTGAATGCTTTCTTGCACTATTAAAATAGGTTTTGTGATTCCTACACATCAGGTCTGTTAATATTATTTGGTTTGTATCAGCCGTAGACTTTCAGTGAATCACACACGTACCCTGCAGTTGGATGAAGATGTATTGTGTGTGAGGTATAGCCCTAACCAGAAGCTGCTGGCAGTGTCTTTACTGGACTGTACAGTTAAAATCTTCTACACTGACTCGCTGAAGGTAAGAATGCATAATGGTCATTTTAATATAAACAATGCTTTCATCATCTTCTTCTCTGCACTGATGATACTTTAATAAACAGGAACACGTGCAAAATAAAGTGTATAATTCTATTCTTTCCTATTTGCATAATTCTTTAGGAAAGTTTATATATATTTGTGTGTGTGTATATATGTATATATATATATATGTGTATATATATATATATATATATATATATATATATATATATATATATATATATATATATATAGGCTACGCCAAATTATGTAGAGATTAAAAAGTTGCTGTCACTTTTTTGCGGCGTAAGACATGATAAATTCTGACTTTATTCAGCTTGTATACACTATTTTTCCTACGTGATATTTTGTATGAATGTTTGACCCTGACTGCTGCACACTTAGAATGTCTACTTATTTGTCTGCTTAAAGTTGCATTCCAGTGCCTTTCTGTTTGGTAAATTGCTACTGTTTTTCCCCTGTTGTGAATGCTACATTGTTATAAGCCTTTCCTGCCCCACTGATACTAGCAGCTTCTGTGGTTCAAAGGACTAAGGCAGATAGCATGTGTGATGGTGTTCAGGGTTCTACTCCCAAGATATGTAGGTATTTAGTACCCCTCAACCTTCCCTCAGGAAATACCATAAACTATAACTCCCCCCTGCTGTCACTAGGGTACAAGTCCTTAATGCTCTGTCTAAGGCCAAAACACTGCATCAGTGGACCCAGATAATATCTAGAATGCCTTCTAAATAGCATGAGACAGGGCCTCTGGAATTTCTATTTAACTATAGCCTCCCAACAGGCTTTGTGCTGCATGAATGGAGAATAGCAACAGTCATTCCTCTGCACAGAGGTGGGCCATCTACAGACCCATAAGTCTTTCTAGTCTTATATGTAAAGCCATGGAAAGAATTGTTGTAGAAATTATCAGTAGTGATATAGTAAACCTCCAGACACTGGACCCAACCCAGTTTGGTTTCATCAAGGGCAGACCATGCTTACTCAACCTGGTGGACGTCTTTGAGAAGGTCACCAAAGTAATGGATGAGGGCAGAATGGTTCACACTGCCTACATTGACCTGGCCAAGGCATTTGACACTACGTTAAATCTTCGAACATCCAAAATGTCGAACATTACATGATCGAGACCAAATGTTCGACATTTGGATGTTCGAACATAAAAAAAAAAGAAAACACAGAAAAAAACACTTTAACAGTGTAGGCAGGGGGGCAAGCCCCCCTGCACCCCCACACCCCCCCATTTAAATATACCAACTCCGAGACCGCACTTCAGTGCAGAAAAGGGAAATTCTCCCTATCTGCATCGTACGGTACCGCTGAAAGTCTGTCTTCAAGCACTCAAAATTTCGAACGCTTGGTCTCGACCATGTAACATTCGAAATTTTGAGCGTTCAAAGATTTGACAGGTACCCTTTGACACAATACCCCACTTGGGCTTTGTTGACAAACTCAAGAGGTCGGGTACAAACTTGTATGTCATATGGTGGATAGCCATCTGGCTCACAGACAGGACCCAGGAAGTTAGAATTGAGGAATCCACCTCTGCAAAGAGGCCAGTCACAAGTGGAGAGCCCCTCAGGGATCTGTCCTTGGACTGTTCCTTTTTGGCATTTACTTCTCTGAAGTCAAGGCCAATGTCAGTGGTTTTTGGCTGACTAAATTTGCAGATGATTGAAAATTAGGAGCTGTCATTGAATCCCACACCGACACAAATGTTCTCCAAGAGAGGCTGACACAGACAACTAATTGGTGTCAGAGCTGTGGACTACAACTAAATGTCAAGAGCCGTGGACTACAACTAAATGGCAAGAAATGTGTAATAGTATCCTTCAGTAAGTCATCCACCCCTGGTAACTATCATATTGACAACACACCCCTTAGATTTGACCCAGTAGTCGGGGACTTAGGGACACAGATAGTAATCTAGCATTTGACCATCACATGTCTACAATAGTGAGGAAATCCGTCTATGTTGTGCAGCTTATAAACATAGGTATGGCATCTAAGTCCAAGGAAGTCATTGTTCCACTGTATTCGGCATTCATCATACCTATCATTGAGTACAGTGTCCCCTTTGGTATGTACCTAACCAGGCATATCCAACAATCGGAACGTCCACTGAGGTTCCTCACTAAAGGAATACAGGGCTTAAGTAAAATGTCCTATGCAGACCACCTCAAGGCTCTATCCCTGTATTCTGTTTCCTACAGGCTTTTGAGGAGGGAGCTTTGCCTGACATACAGGGCATTGTCAGACCCCACTCTGATGGACCTCCTGCATATCCGCAAAACAAACAGCACCAGGATTACCTGTTCTAAAGACTTTAACCTTGCCTGTGATATAAGGACCTGCTGGAGAGACGGGAATGTTTCCCAGAGATTACCCCATCTCTGGAACAGGCTCCACATCTATGTAAAGCAGAGTTCCTCCCTAACTCAATTCAAGTGCAACCTGGACAACTTGATGGAGAACAGGAAATTCATCCCTGGTTTGGCACCTTTGTCTCTAATGGACACAGGCAACTTGTAAATGGTTCATCTCCCAGGCCCAAGCTTGTAAATAATTTATCTCCCAAGCCCCTGCTTACACTTATCAAGAGTATCATAACTTGTTAGAGATTTGGGATACATGGCTAGGCTTAAAAAAGCCCTTGTGGTGGTTAGCCTAGTAAAACACCTGTGAACCTATAAAGCACTGCTGTCCCTGCTGCTTGAAGCACAGTGGCACAGTGGATAGCATCGTCACCTGACAGCAAGAGTTCCCCCAGTACTCTTTTTGGCTGGGGTGCCTTTTGTGTGGCATCTACATGTCCTCCCTGTGTTTGCATGGATTTCCTCCAGGTATTTCACTTTCCTCCCACATTCCAAAGCTATGTAGGAGGTGGATTGGACACTTTAATTTGGCCATAGGTGTGAATGTGCGTGAGTATGTGGTGTGGATGAAATACCACAACAGGCCTAGCCACCTGGTGGTGTTAACTTTGGCTCTCGATGATTGTCAGTGTTGAAGTGACACCCTGACCCTATGTGCAGAAATGGGGAAAAAGGTGTTGTGGATGGATGGATATAGTTTTTCCTTTTCCCATCATAAAAGCTAAATTTCTGAAATTGTAACCTATGTTGGGTCATTGACCTGTTGCTCAGAGTGCCAAGACTAAGAGAACTTTGACTTGCTACAGGTGCTGAAGTCGCAGAGCTCCTCTATTTGCTTTATTTGTTTGGATCCTTCTTGAGTTAGTCTATTATAACCGGTACAGAGCTTCACCCACCCAGTGTCTTTTATTCTATTATTCCATTATTCCAGAGACCTTCAGAATCTATACAGTGTTAAAAATCTAGGTTTCAGGCTTAAAATAACTTGCACCAAGCACAAATAAACACATCTTGAGCTGCAGTACACCCCTCACCAAATAAGTAGGCATTTTCCCATACTGTAGTAGTAAGCCCACAAAACAGTATCCTAAACAAACCGAACTCCAAGCAGTTATGTTACTTGTGCCCCCTCTCAGTTATTCTTGTCAGAACCATGGTCCAGCCCTTCCCCACAACTTCCATAGCCAGCCTGACTGAAATGGGTATCTTGAGACAGTGTAAGAATTTTCATGTTGTCTGACTATTATGTACTACTCAAACAGCATAAGACATAACATGAGAGATATGCGTATGTAATGTCCTTGGAGGCAAAAATCCCACACGCAGTAAACTTGGACACCAAAACTCTTTGGCAGTACACCACACACCACATCTCACCAAGGCCGTGTCAGTGCACATAATCCATCATACGCTGAGGGTCTAAAGATTAACTTGCCTTAACCTTAAAGACTTCCAAAATGAAATGCAGGCACAAAGCACACTGAGCAAGTTTAAGCCCACCACCTCACATAGCATAAGCAAGTTTCGAAAGTCGTGCATGCCGAGCCCATACAGTAGGCATCTACCTAACCAAACATTCTAGTTATAGGTGATTCCATTGGAAGACATACAGATGCACCCTATAACAGGCTGAATAAGGAATGAGTGACTGTTAGTTGCTTGTCCGGTGCCAGGATCTGTCAGATCACGCATGCACTCAGGTCCTTGAACAACAAGTGCAGACATGACTCTCTTGTAGTACATATGGGCGTCAGTGAATTAAGATGTAGCTCACTGGAAGAGTGATGTGATGGGGCTCTCATACAGTGTGTTCCAGGCAGGTGTGAGCCTGGCATTGAGCAGCATTCTAACTTCTCCACATGTACTGTGAGAGATACCGCAATATGAGCAAAAAATAATTGGCTACATTTTTGGTGACATTCAAAGGGAGTTCAGTATTTTGTCAGCCTGGAAGAATATGATCAACAGTTCAAGCTCCTTCATCAGGGATGGTCTGCATCTATCTACTCTCTTGCTTTAAATATTGGCAAAGACATTGTCCACCCCCATAGTGCTTTTTTTTAAGCATTGCCAACTCATATTAACAGTACATCCCTTAGGGTTGACCCAGTTGATTGGAATTTGAGAACTTTTTTAGATAGTGTCCTAACATTGGAGCAACATTTGTCTACCCTCATAAGAAGGCCCTTCTATATTGTTCCGCTTATAAGCAAAGGGATTGCAACAAGATCTTGAGATATCATTGTCCCCCTTTACTCAGCCCTCATTAGTGCATTCATTGAGCATAATGACCCCTTTGGCATGTATCTTTCCAGACACATGCAACAGCTGGAATGCCCACAGTGTTACCTTACTAAAAGGATGCAAGGCCTAAGCAATATGTCCTACATGAAGATGCTCAAAGCCCTGTCACTGAACTGTGTATCCTACAAACTGCTAAGAGGTGACCAGTGTCTGGCATACAAAGCATCCTACCACCCAATACTGATGGACCTGCTGCACTTCAACAAGTCAAGTGTCATCAGAAATACTCAGTCCAGAGATCTAAACCTCTTCTACAACATCAACAGAACAGTTTGGAGGGACAAGCATGTCTAGCAGAAGATGCCCCTGCTTTGAAACAGACTCTTTCTATGTAAAACAAAGCTTGTCCCTATCCATATTCAAATGTGACTTAGATCTGTGGATGTGTAGTAGAAGATTTACCCCAGGACTGCCCCATGTACTTTTAATGGACAGAGGCAGCTCCTTATCCCACCCATGGTCCCCTCACATTATCTACGGTATGATACCAGTTATTCTTATTAGGGGTAATATTTAATTATCGACCATGGGATAGGTAAGGCCAATCTTAACACCAGTCAGGCTAGGTTAATTCAAGCACCAAAAGAGAAACTGGCTAGGCTTACATTGATCCAGAAGGGCAGTTAGCCTAGTACTTACCACTTGACACACTGGTTCATGGGTATCTCCCTGCCTGAGCTTGTGAAATGCTGCTGCTAGTGTAAGAGCATGTCTGTATCTGTTCCTTCGGCAACAGAAGCTGATTTTGGAGCAAAGATTTGTAACCTGAAATAGCTACCAATATGTAGATGATCTCGTAGAAACTCTATGATAAGCATCTTTATTCATTCACACATCCGTAGTACTCTGTAGTAGAGCAAGGGTATATATGAATGAGAAAGTTTTGTTCAAGGTGGTAGTAGCAAGTTTTTTTTGTGTTGCATAAATTCTTCAACATCTGTATTGCCATTGAAATTTCACATCATTACTTAGTTTAAAGAATTTGAATGTGCATTTTCTGTAATGCTTCTAATTTTTTGGAGGCATTTAATTTGTGTTAGTAGTTGTATAATCACAAAATTTTAGTAATTGTGCAGAACCCAGCAGAGTAATTTTTGTGATGCATAAATTCCAGTCCACATGTCTGTATTGCCACTGAAATATGACATTATTATTTGGCTTAAATAAATGGAATGTGCTTTTTCAATAATTCTTTCGATTATCTCATGGTGTTTCATTTGAGAGCATCACTGTGCAGGCAAATGTCCAGAAATAGGGACAGATTTTGAATATTGCTCTTATAAACTTAGAAAGTGTTTTTGTATTAGCATGCATTTTCTGAAGTGTATGAAGTCTGAAAGTCAAATGACTGTTCTTATTTAGTGACATCAATCCCCAGTGGTTGTGCCAGAAAACTCCAAATTTTATGAGGAACAGCCAAAACTATGAGACAAAAATCCGGAAAGTTGAGAGGTATGTTCAGTGGAGCTGATGTTTTTATTGTCCTGTTTTGAGGCTACAGACATCTGTATCAGTTTGTGCTGATAAAACATATACTTGGGCATACCTGGAATGTTGATTGGAAGCTGTAAAAAAGAAATTCTGAATTTTTGAGAACCAGAGCTACTTTATATTTTGCTGTTGATAACATCACCATGTGTACCCTTTATATCTTGCATGGACTGAAATCAAAGGATCTTCAGCTGTGTCCTGTTTCACCACTGGAGAGTGCTTTTGATATTTCCAAACCTTCTTCTTAAACAAGCCCCTACTCTCTCCTTGGTTTTCATTTTATCATTGATGTTGAAGGAATGACACAAAACAACAAGAATGAACCTGTACATACATCTCATGTCTTTTCTGTTTGAAGAAATATGATTTATCTATTCAAGTCTTGTACTTTTCACGTGTCCTTCAAGATTTTCAGTAACTCTTAAACACTTTTGTGATTTTCTTTGTTTTCTCTACTCCAGCTCAGCTTTTCAGTGGTTGTGAAGTCAGTGTCATTGTTTCAGATGTGTTATCTTGGCAGAAAGTGGTTTTACAGGATGAATACCTGTTTCTTATATTGCTTTGGGCCTTGTGATCAGTTAGAAGATTGGTTGACTATAAGGGCAAGGTACCCATAGTGTGTAAGATTAAAAAGCAAAGACATATGGAGAGTGTTTGCCAAAGAAGCAGGAATAGTAACATTTCTCCTGCACTTTGGAAAAACAGTATTCTCACTTTAGATCCCCTTTGTGGGGAAGATTGACATTAAAGATACTGCCTGCTGCAGTCCATTTAATAACATAGGTTTATTTCACCTGTTGATCGACCTGCTATTAGTTCTTTTTTTAAAGGCTTAACAAATTTATCATCATTTATGGTCTCATCAATGAAGGTCTGTGCAGAGCTTTTGACAGTTGTTATGGATAGGATTTCTATCTCTTGTTTTAGAGGAGCGGGCCTTAGCCTCTGTGATGGTAAGGAGGCATGACTTACTTGATCACCCTAAATCCCATCACAACTGACGAGTGTCCCACTGATTTCTTGTCATACTTGATATCAGAGATTTTTTTTAATTGAGTTTTGCTTCCATGCCTGCTTAACTATCCAGTCTCCAAGGAGCTGTCATCCAGGCAGTCATTTGGATCTTTATACTCTTGCTGACATCTGGGCAGTGAGAACATTTTGTGTGTGTACCCCTGCCCCTCCCCCCACTGTGGTGATGTGTGAGGGCCACCTGTGACCCCCTCAGTCTATGAATGTGTGCTCTCCACATGCACGGACAGGGTTGCCATTTCTGGCTTGGGTAGCCATGCCAACTTCCTTCCAATCCAGCCCCCCCCCCCCCCCACTGCATGACAATCTTCTGCTCTCCAGATCAGGCTTGACATTGGAGGTGTGGAGCTAGCCTGGTGAGAATCACCATCCTCCCAGAGGATGGACATGCCAAAGTTCCTACCATGTGCTGTCAAGTTCCTAAGCCACTTGTTAAAACCAGAGTGCATGAGCTGTAGTTAGGCTTTATCTTTCTGCACCACTGGTGCAAAGTAACAGTAGAGGGTTTTAATTGCCAGTGCCTTGTCTTGTTTTGATGATCACTGTTGAGGTCATTGTCACTGCAGATGAAAAAATGGTAGCAGATTTAATGATGCTCTTGCTATCTTTCAGACAGTTGAGACAGAGAGATGGGAAGTTGTTGACATCGCTGGTTACTTAGCTTTATAAGCAGTGAGTTTCACCAGTTAACTAAAACCTTTGTTCCATTTAGTCAAACGATGGCCATCGCAGAGTAGACTCTAGGACCTTTGATACTCAAAGATACATTAGATGGCTTTCCCAAGCTTCAGATTTTGAGGATGCCCTCTTTTTCAAATGAGTATAATGACCACTTTTTGAGCCTGTTTCTTTGAGAGAGTGACAACCTCTGCTATGTTTCTTTTTCTGCAGTGTCCTCTAGAGTAGGTATTCCCTATACTGATGAAGATCCCATCATTTCTGGTAAGACGTGCCTTAGGGTCCACCTCATGGGTAAATTGTTTTAACTGTGGCACTGTACTTTAGGGTAACACTGGTAGCAATTATGGTGGCCTGTAGTAAGTGTTCTACAGTGGTCATCTTGGTAGACAGATCCACTCAAAAATTCTCAGCACACCACAAGTCTGTCTCTCACTGACTTTGGGGAAATTACATTCACATTGGCAGTGATACATATAGTCTCAACACTTTGATATTAACAGTTTTGAGCAAAATGCATGATAGAGTCCATCGATGTGAAAGACTAAAGCAACAGAGATCACCTGTGTTATTTGTTTGTCTTTGTTTACCAGGAATTTCCGACTGGGTAATCCCCATTTTCAGCGAAGCCCCGAGGCAGAAAGCTCCATTTGCTTATATTGCATTATACTAAGTTCCAGTTAAACACGGAGTTGTTAAATTTCTGTTTATATTTATACACAAACAGTAGTTACATTTATACATTCTAAGATTTTACAGAGGTGGAAGTTAGTAAAGATTGAGCCCACATGCAACTTAGTGGATTATACAAGCAGCAGATATCTATAAAAACTGTTTTGTCATTTCAATGAGAGGCTGAGAGTATTCTGTTTAAGGAGAGTATTTGGAGAGTATTGTACAATGAACGCAGTCTTAACCTTGTGATGAGCATGTGCAGGATCAGGATTGGTTAAGGTTTATTGGGGAAAAAAAAAATTAAGTGCAGGTTCTTCCAAGCAAAAATAGTCTTGTGGTTTAACCAAAAGGACACATGCCTTTAACTACGTTTTATAGCAAGTCTTGTGCTACTGAGTAAGAATCTGTTGTTGGTAGGCTTCTCTGGATTCATCTGCCAGGAACAATTACTAGCTTCTCTTCTCAGGTCTTCCTTCACTTTGGTTGACTTTCTTCTAAAGCCACTGCTCTTGACACCAACTCATGTTTCACAAAAGGGCAAATGCTCTGTGGTTCAGCTTTTTTCAGCCCTTTTTATATTGCATTCATTAGCTCATTAAACGAGCCTTCTATCACTAATACAGCCAGATGTTTTCTGTTCTTAAAAGAACTAGCACAACTTAACAGAAATATTACTCATTTAAAATAAAAAAAAATCACTGATTACAATGAACTCTCTATATCACTGCCACAGACATTATTTATAGTGATTATATTATACCCTGCCATAGACATTATTTACACATCTTTTATGCACTTTAGGGTCATTTGTACTTTTCTAAATGGTGAGAACCCCCATATTGTATTTGTGTGGTTATGTATGTATGTATGTGTGTGTTCATGTCCTGTTGATCTAAAACACAGAACATCTAAAAACAAATAATCTAACACTTCAAAAAAAAAAAAAAGAGAGAGAAATAGAAATGTTTTTAGCAATCAGCCATTTTACCTGTAGTGCATACTCTTCTTGAGTCTAATGTGGAGGAATTAACTGCATGTTTGATAGCGTCTCTTAATATTACTGTCGTTATTAGCACTTCATTTGCTCTTCACACTCTGAAATCTTTAATTTGGAGTTATTGTGAGCACAGTTTTCTTGTGCCTGAAGTTGTCTTTATTTACCTTTTATCTCCTGGTTTGGGTCATCTTATTGTTGTACATTATATCTCTCACTGCTGTTCTACCCTTGTTTGCTGCTTTGGAACTTGCCTTGATTACATTTCTCACTGCTGTTTTACCCTTGTTTGCTGCCTTGGAACTTGCCTTGATCACATTTTGTAATTCTTCTGTATTGGTAACTACTCTTTGACTGTGTACTGACATCTGCACTTCATAACTACAAACTACTGCCTTCAGTCTGTGGGTTTTAATTTCACACAATTATTACTGAAGCATTTGTTCTTGGATCATTTCTGGATTTTTGCAGTTTATTCTCTACTGTATTTATTTTTTCAGTATTTTTATTATTGGTTCTTAGCTTGGAGGTCTCAGACTTCATTTATCAACATCTTTGTCAGTGCTGTTGTCCCCTGTTTACTTTTCTGTGCATTTTGCTGTAAGCCAAACATCATCAAGGTTTGGCTTGTAATTTCCCACTTTTTGGGTAATCCTGCTGGCAGCTTGCCCTCAGCTGGCCTGAATTCCAAAGTCTTGGGTCCTGCGTCGGCTGCTGTCGCCCCTTCCCTGATGTCAGGTCATCAGGGGTATAAAAGAAGCAGCTGACGCCATTTTCTTTAGTTTTTCTTGCCTCAGATGTCAGGTGCCCCCAAAAGGGTAGCCAAAATTTATATATGGATAATTACATGCACCAATATAAAATTTACCTTCATCTACAAGCAAATACACCACATAGGTTGTATAAATCAGAGAAGGAAAGATAGGTTCCATCAGAAGAGAAGGGGGATGGTGGGTGGGTAACCTGGACTGCAGCAGTGAATACACTCGAACATCTACATTTATGGTAAGTGTATACAACTGTACTTTTTCTGCTTCTTTGATTCCCATCTACGTTTATGGTAAGTGTACACAACTGTACTATGTTCTTCGTGTTTCACTGTTGCAGTCATTACATTTGGCTAGAGTCCCAAAGCTAAGGTTGGGAGGATGGAGCTAAACAGCATTAGGAGCAGCTATGAGGCCCTGCAGAACTGCAGTGGCAAAGCCTGCCCTGGATTTAGAGTAGAGTGGCAGATGATAGTGCTTTGCAAAGGTGTGCACTGAACTCCAAGCAGCAGCCTCTAAAATGTCCTTGGTAGGTACTCCCCTGAGAAAGGCTGCTGAAGTGGCTGCAGCTCTGGTTGAGTGTGGCCTAATGCCCTTAGGTACTGGCTTGCCATGGTGTACATAGCAGAAACGAATGCAGTGGCCTATCCACTTTGAAATAGTCTGCTTTGAGATAGCCTTTCCTTGTGATCCTGCAGCATATGTCACTAGTAATTGTTCTGTCTTTCTGAAAACCTTGGTTCTGTCCAAGTAGAATCTAAGCTGTCTGTGTACGTCCAAAGAATGCAGAATTCTCTCCCCCCTTGTTCTGTGGATTTGGATAAATGGTTGGCAGGTGAATAGTTTGGTTGAGAGCCACAATGGACACCACCTTAGGCATAAATGTTGGGTTTGTCCTCAGAGAGACCCTGTCTGGATAAAAAAATGATAAAAGGTTCAACAGCCATGAGTGCCGGTAGCTCTGAAACTTGTCTTGCAGAAGTTATTGCTAGGAGCAGAGCTGATTTCCAAGATAAAAACTTTATATCAGCAGTAGCAGCTGGCTCGAAAAGAGGCAGGGTGAGTTTTTCCAAGACATAGTTGAGGTCCCTTGGAGGTCTTAAATTTTTGGCTCCTCTGAGGTACTGCTTTAATAAGGGATGAGAAAAGATTGGTGGCTCTACATTGTAATGAGCCAAAATGGTAGAGGCATGAATTTTAATAGATGAGAAAGATAGGCCTTTGTCCAGCATCTCAGTTAAGTATTGCAAAATCTGAGGAATATTTGGCACAGCTGTATCAGTTCCTTGTGCCTGGTTCCAAGCAAAGAATCTCTTCCATTTTCCAGCATAAGATTTTCTAGTACTAGGCCTTCTGGCTTCCAAAATGACATCCATCACAGCCTTACTGAGAGGTGTGTTTTGTATGACTACATTAGTCGCCATGCTGTCAGGTTTAAAGTTCTGAGTTGGCTGTGCAGGATCTGACTGTTTTGCTGGGACAGTAGATGAGGTATTTGAGGTAAGGTCCAAGCTGGGCATTGAGACAAGCTCCTAAGTATTGGATACCAGTACTGGCGGGGCCAGTCTGGGGTAATCAGTATCATCTTTGGCTTCTCCTGTCTGACCTTTAGGAGTACCTTGGGGAGGAGAGGCAGAGGGGGAAATGCATATACTGATACGTTTTTCCAGCTGAAAGATAGGGCGTCCACTTTCCATGCTTGTCTGTGATAAATCCATGTGCAATCTTTTTAGTTGGTAGTTGTGAGGGGAGGAAAATAGATCTATGTCCGGGCATCCCCATTTCTTTGTTATCATGCTGAAGACTTGTGGATCCAGGTGCCACTCATGAGGATCCATGAAGTTTCTGCTTAGTTCGTCTGCCAGAGTATTTTTCCTTCCTGGCAGGCATTGTGCCTGCAGATGTACGTGGTAAGTCAATGCTGTGTCTCACAAAGTCATGGCTAGTCTGCATAGGGGGTAAGAATGTGTGCCCCCCTGCTTGTTTATATACCACATAACCATGGTGTTGTCTGTCTTTATCAGTAGTTGCCCTGGATGAAGTAGGTCCTTGAAGGCTGTCAGGGCATTTTGAACTGCTAGCATCTCTTTTTGATTGATATGTAGATGCATTTGGTTTGAGGTCCATGTGCCCTGAATGCATCTTCCTGCCATGTGGGCCCCCAGGCATAATCTGATGCATCCGTTGTTAGTGTCTGCCTGGCTGGGGGTAATGTAAATGGCTGTCCCTTGTTTTGGTGACAAGCCTTTGTCCACCATCGAAACTCCTGTTGCAGGCAGGGAATGAGAGTAATCAGTTTCCAGGCTGTGGCAATGTTGAGTCCAAATACTTTTCAGGCACCATTGAAGTTTCCTCATATGCAGTCTTGCATATGGAATTAGTAACATGCAGGATGCCATGAAGCACAAAGTCTGCAGAATTTTTCTTGCAGATAACTGGGCCTTTGTTGCCAACATTTTGAAATAGGTAGTCAGTTGCCTTTGTTTGTCTGGTGTGAGATAAGCCATCTGGGCAGTTGTATTTAAGCTTGCACCCAGGAATATTATCTCTTGAGAGTGTACTAGTACACCAGATGCTGTAGAAGAATGTCCCTGTTCTCTGCTTGAATTAGACAGTCATCCAAGTAAGGATATATTTGTATTCCTCTTTGTCTGCAGAATGCAATTACTGGTGCCAGGCACTTTGTAAAGACTCTGGGCGCAGTAGATAAGCCAAAGGGCAGTGCAGAGAATTGGTAATGCATTGAGCCAGCCTTGAATCTGAGGTATCTTCTGCATATTTGTCTGATTGGGACATGCAGGTATGCCTCTTTTAGGTCTAAAGTCACAAGCCAAGCGTTCTTGCCCAGCATGGGCAGAAGCTGCTGCAAAGTCAGCATCTTGAATTTTGGTATATCCAGGAATGTGTTAAAAATAGATAGGTCCAGTATTGGCCTCCAGGCCTTGTCCTTTCTGGGTACCAAGAACAGTTTCGAGTAAAATCCTTGCCTCTGCTCTTGCTCTGGTACTTGTTGAATGGCCCCCATGTCCATGAGGGATGAAACTTGTTTTTTTGCCTCTGCCCATTGATTTTTTGGCAAATCTGGCCAGCCGTTTGCCTTTGGCAGGGTATGGAAATGGAACTTGTAGCCTTGTGACACGATATTTAGGACCCACTTGTCCTGGGTTATAATGTGCCAATTTTGAGAAAAAAGTGCTAATTTTCCCCCTAAGGGTGCTGCCAGGAGATGCTTGGTGCAGGCAGGGGGAAGTCATTAGGACTGTTTCCTGTATGGTTGTGATTTGTCTTCTCCAACTTTGGAGGTAGAAGCCCCCCCACTGCTTTGGGCAGTATGAACCTTGCACCTGGGATCTGCCCCTTTGAGGTCTGTCTGACACAGGAAAGGACCAATTCTTTGTTGGCCAGTGTCTACTAAACCTAGGTGGCTGTACTTGTAAAAAAATCTTTGAACGTTTGCATAGATTTAGCTTTGTCCTCCATTTTCTTTTAGTAATACCTCTTCTGCCTTAACACCAAACAAAGTATCATGCTGTAAAGGTGCATCTAATAATTTAACTTTAACATGATCAGGCAGATTTTGTTCCTTTAACCAAGCATGCCTCCTAATTACAGAACCTGTGACTGCGGCCCTGCAGGAGGCCTCTAAAGAATCAAAACCACATTGCAAAGTATGCTTTCCAACTTGTTCAGCTGCATGCAATAAATCCTGCATTTCCTTATTTTCTGTTTAAGCAATACCATGACATGTTGCTGATATTTGAGCATATGAAACTGACAGTTTAAGGCCCTTATAGCCAGGGTAGCAGATGTGTAAACCTTTTTTCCCCATCTATCCAGCGCCCTAGAATTTCTGTCAGAGGGGGTAGGGTTCTTTGCAGCGGAAGCCTTAACTCCTTTGGGACCCTGAGAAATAGTTTCTGGGTCTGCAGCAGGGTTTTTAAAAAGGAATTTATGAAAGTCAGGAACCCTGTAATATCTGTCAGGCTTAACAGGAGCTGGAGGTAAGGAGTCAGGGGTAAGACTAGACTCCGAAAACACATCATCTATAATGTCTAACACAGGTGGGATGGCTAGTGGCTTATGTTGAGGAATCCCTGAGCCTCTTTTTAGATTCTGAAAAATCTTGGCTCTCCCAGTGGAAATGCTCCCTCATGGTATGTAGGGTTTCCCCAAAAGAATAGTCCTCTGGAGGAGAAGCTGAAGGTATAGATTCTTCAGCATCAGAATCCTCATGGGGGGAAGAGAGCATTCCTGATCAGAAGAGGAATCAGAAGAAATGGAAACCTGATTTGAAGATTCATAGTCAGTCTCTTGCCAAGGCCTCTTATCAGGAGGGGGATGGGAACCCCCTGATCAAGGTAATAAAGTCTTCGGCCATTTTGAGTATCTGTTTTTTGGGCATAGAGGCCTGACCACGTGACTCTTGAGTTTGTTTCTTTGCTTTGGAAGGTGCTTTAGTCTTTGCCTTTGAAGCTGAAGTTGGTTTGATGTAAAAATGTTTAGGTCTGAATACACCCTCAGAAGCCTGTGCCTGCTCAGCGGCTCTGGACCCATCTGAAAGGATAATATCCGAGGCTCCAATACCTCGAGTTTCCAGCGTCATGGCAGACTCAATTTGGGAGTCGGTAGCGGCCTACGACTCTAAAGTAGCGGGCGTCAGGGGTTGCGAAAGTGCCTCACTGAGGACCGGCGACTGGCTTAGGAGAAGCTTCGTCGTCTGTTTTGGGCCTCGGTTGTCTCTTTCCTTTTCTTTGCGTTTTTTGTGAACTCCGGTAGTCGGATGGCTATCAGATGACATTTCTGGATAATTAAACCGGTGTCCAAAATAGTTTAAAGCAAAATCATACAGACGCTTAATAGTGCGTTGGTTAAATCTTGCACAAAACCGACAACCAGAAATGTTATGATCAGGGCCCAGGCAAGGAATACAGTAAGAATGAAAATCCTTATGAGGTATTTGCTTCCCACAAGAAATACAATTATTAACTTTTTCTCACATCGGTCTGGAGCAAGAAAAAAGTTTCCCCAATGGGGTACTTAGCTATATTGAAGACTTCGGATCTAACACGAAAGTCTCAGGAGTCGGCCGACCAGCACTTGCGAACTGCTTCTGCTTCGGGCACCGAAGACATGCTTCCCCTCAGAAGTCAGCAGTAGTAGAGCTAAGAAGAGCTGCTGAGGGGGGGGTTCTTTTGGGGGGAGAGGTTAGGTCACCCCACATAGCTTACAAGCTGGTCAGTTCCCTACTTAGCCAACTCTTGTTGGGGAATGGATGGACAGCCAGGTTCCCAGTTGGGAATGAATGGACCATAGAACTGTACCCTAGCTCAGGAATGCCCAACTCCCTGTTCCCCAGGAGTAAGTGGGCCATTGGGGTGCAGGTAGAATAGTCGGTGAGTGAGATTCTGCAGGGGCTAAAAAAAAATGTAATGCTTTTATTATTTCTTTCAATCAAATGTTGTTTTGATGCCATTTTATTGTCTTAGTTAGCTCTTTTGGTATAGATGTTAACTGTACCACAAGATCTGCTGTTTCTGTCTTAGTTTCTTTACTGGTTTTCATTGATTTATAATTCTGTTGTTACTTCCTGCATTTTTTCAATTTCATCCATTTTGTTATTTTCATTTTTATTTTAACTGTTAATTTTCTCTCAGTCATTTAGTCATTGATCCTTTACTGTATTGTGTAGTTGGGCCCTACATTTGGTATATCCTGTCCCTTCAGCTGCGTGCACGTTCCCAGGAATATTTTTACTTTGTTAGAGATGCTGCATCCTTAAAAATCAGAGGGGTGGCCATTGTGCGTGCTTGGGCTAAGAAGCATGGGTTTTCAGTTTGGATTTCTTTGCACCACCATGAGATGAAATACCCTGGTATTTTATGTTCTGCATTGTTATGGGATGTACCAGCTGTTCCCGCTAAAATCTTCAGGCGGATGACACAGGAAGTCATGGATGTTCATCGTGCATACAGCTGCAGTCATAACAGATGGGTTATCCTGCCGTCAGGCGGGTCCTCGGTCGGCCGAATTCCAAAGTCTAGGTCCGGCGTCGGTTGTCGTCGCTTCCTCCCTGACGTCAATGCGGCAGGCGTATAAAAGAGCCAGCCGACGCCATCTTCTTCAGTCTTTCTTGCCACGCGGTGCCCGAAGCAGAAGCAGTTCGCAAGTGCCGGTCGGCCAGCTCCTGAGATTTACGAAAATATTTCAGCCGAAGTCTTCTTGAAAGCTAAGTACCCCGTTGGGGAAACTTTTTTCTTGCCTCAGACCGATGTCAGACAAAGTTAATAATTGCATTTCATGTGGGAAGCAAATACCGCATAAGGATTTCCATTCTTTCTGTATTCCTTGCTTAGGCCCAGACCACGACGTCTCGGCCTGCCGTTTTTGTGCTAGATTCAACAAACGCACTATTAAGCGTCGGGCGGAGTTCGCCCACCACTATTTTGGTAAAAAATTTAATTACATTATGTCGTCGGATATTCCGACTCCAGTTTTGAGTAAAAGACGCAAAGATAAGGACCGACATACGAGGTCCGCGACTTCTACCAATACCACGCTAAAGCCGACTACCGGTGCTCCGGTTCTCAGCGAGGCGCCTACGCAGCCCCTGAGTACCGATGACACTTCATTACCGGTGTCTTCTGTGCCCGAGGTCGCAGGCTCCTCGGCCCCATTCCGACTACAGATACCGACGCCATTCTTGGCGGGGAAACTCAGAGTTTAGACAGGCCTGCCACTTCTCAAGGTGTCTTCAGGCCTTCCTCCTTTTCCATTAAGGCTTTCACAAAATCTAAAGCAGCCATGAAAACTAAAAAAACAAGGACCACAGACCCCCTCGCCCCATGCCTAAAAAACAGATGCTCAAAATGGCTGAGGATTTGATTACTCTTATCAGGCGTTCTCAACCCCCCTCGGACAAAAGGCCCAGATTGGAGGAAGACTACCCTTCCTCAGATCAAGCCTCTGTTACCTCAGAACATTCTGAGGACCAGGAATATACATATTCCCCTTTTGAAGACTGTGATGCAGAGGAGTCTATTCCCTCGGTCTCCCCCCCCCCCCCCCGAGGACTATTCTTTTGGGGAAGCCCTACATACCTTGAGGGAACACTTTCACTGGGAAGGCCAAGATTACTCAGATTCCAAGAAAAGGCTCAGGGATTTTCTCTTGCTTCCCCAGCACAGGCCTCTGGCTATCCCTCCTGTCTTAGATATATTAGATGATGTGTACACAGAAGCCAGCCTCAACCCAGATTCTTTACCTCCAGCTCCTGTTAAACCTGACAGGTATTACCGGGTTCCTGATTCACACCAGTTCCTGATTCACACCAGTTCCTATACAAAAGCAATGCTGCTGACCCAGAAACTATTTCACAGGGTCCCAAGGGAATTAAGGCCTCTACTGCTAAAAACCCATTACCTTCAGAGAGAGATTCCAGAGCTTTAGAAAGGTGGGGGGGAAAGGTGTATACCTCGGCCACTTTAACCATGAGGGCATTAAACTGTCAGTTCCATATGTTAAAGTATCAACAGTTTTTGTTATCTCATTTGAAAAGCAAAATGACACAACCTGAGCAACCAGATTTAAAGGAGTTGCAGGATTTGTTGCATAGTGCAGAGCAAGTGGGTAAACATACCTTGCAGTGTGGTTTTGATGCTTTAGAGGCCTCATGTAGAGCTGCTGTTACAGGGTCTGTCATACGCAGACATGCTTGGCTCAAAGAGCAAACCTTACCAGATCATGTCAAAGCTAAATTACTAGATGCACCTCTTCAAAAAGATGTATTGTTTGGTTTTAAAGCTGAGGAGGTACTAAAGAAAATGGAGGAAAAGGCAAGATCAATGCAAACAGTGAAAGATTTCCTACAGGTACAACCTTCACGTTTCAGCAGAAACTGGCCTTCAAGAAATTGGTCCTTTCCAGCCACGGACAGACCTCAAAGAGGCAGATACAGGCGCCCGAGGGGTAGAGGGCAATCTCAAGGATCATTCAGAGCCAGACAATGGCAAGCACCAACCCCAAGAGGTGGAGAAGATAGATCACAGTCATTCAGAAAGCAGACACAATGACTTTCCCCTTTGCATGCCAAACAAAGCTTTAATGGCAGCACCTTTAGGCGGAAAACTGGCATTATTCTCAAAAAATTGGCATATTGTCACAAAAGACAAATGGATCCTGGACATTATAGACAGAGGCTACATATTCCACTTTCACACCCTTCCAAAAATGAGAGGCATGCCAAACCTGCCACAAAATCAAAGGGCAGAGGCACAAAAACAAATTTCAGCTCTCATGGACATGAAAGCTATTTAAGAGGTACCTGCACAAGAACAAGGTCAAGGTTTTTATTCCAGACTATTCCTGGTACCAAGGAAGGACAAAGAGATTGGATACCTATTTTAGACCTATCCATCCTAAACACATATTTACATGTACCAAAATTCAAGATTCTCACATTACAGCAGCTTCTTCCCATGCTGGGCAAGGAGTCTTGGCTGGTAACATTGGACCTCAAGGAGGCATACCTGCATGTCCCTATCAGACAAGATTGCAGAAGATACCTCAGATTTCTTGCAGGTTCAACCCATTATCAATTCTCTGCATTGCCCTTTGGCTTATCTACTGCGCCCAGAGTGTTTACGAAATGCCTGGCATCAGTAATTGCCTTCTGCAGACTTCAAGGGATACAAATATACCCATATCTGGACGACTGCCTGATCCAAGCAGACAGCAAGCACATACTTCTGAAACACCTGGCGTTTGTAATAAAACTGTTGAACTTTCTGGGATACACAGTCAACAAAAAGAGATCAAAACTAATACCCTCTCAAACAATAATTTTCCTGGGTGCCAGCTTGAATACAAACACCCAGATGGCCTACCTCACGCCAGAGAAGCAAGGGCAATTATCTCAATACTTCAGCAAAATGGCAACCTTCACCAGGCTGACTGCAAGGAAAGTCCTGCAGGCTCTGGGATTCATGGCATCTTGCATCCTGCTGATCCCATGTGCAAAGCTGCATATGAGGAAACTTCAATGGTACCTAAAAAACCTATGGTCTCAACACAGCCACAGTTTGGAAACAATTATACCACTCATTCCATGTCTTCAAAAGGAATTTCTGTGGTGGGCTCAAGCATGCCAAAGAAACATAGGTCTCCCCTTCTGCATACCTCAAGCAAATCAAATCATCACAACAGACGCCTCGGACTACGCCTGGGGGGCGCACATGACAGATCAGTGCATTCAGGGAAAATGGTCCCAAAAAGAGAAGCACCTACACATCAATCAAAAGGAAATGCTAGCAATGCAAAATGCTATTATGGCCTTCAAAGACCTACTGCATCCAGGCCAGCTATTGATAAGGACAGACACCACCACAGTGATGTGGTACATAAACAAACAGGGAGGAACTCATTCATACCCCCTGTGCAGACTAGCCATTTCCCTTTGGAACACAGCTCTGGAATTGCAAATCCAACTTCAAGCACAATTCCTGCCAGGGAAGGAAAACACACTGGCAGACAGCCTAAGCAGAAATATGACAGATTCACATGAATGGAAGTTGCATCCTCAAGTTTTCACAAAGATAACTCAGGCATGGGGACAGCCAGACATAGATCTCTTTGCTACCCACAGAAATTACCAACTGAAAAAATTTTGCTCAAGGACCTCTCATCCACAGGCCTAGAAAGTGGACGCACTTTCTTTCAATTGGACAACATTGACAGTCTATGCCTTTCCACCTCTCCCTCTGCTGCCCAAAGTTCTATTAAAAGCCAGAGCAGAGAGGCCAAACATGATTCTCATTGCTACAGACTGGCCAAGACAACACTGGTATCCACTCCTGAAGAGCCTGACACATTCCCCACCATGGATCCTGCCTCTAGTGCCTCTTCTGTTGTCCCAGCACAACTTCAAAACTCTTCACAGCCAGCTAAAAACCCTCAATCTAGCCGCATGGAGAATCCCTTGATTTCCCAACAGACCCTCCTCTCCAAGGAGGTGCAGGATGTCATCTTGGAGGCCAGAAGACCTTCTACTAGAAAAGCCTACTCCGCCAAATGGAAACAGTTTTGTGCCTGGAATCAGAAAAAGGGCCAGAATCATTGGGTAATAAATTTACCTCAAATATTACAGTACCTAGCTGAGATGTTAAACAGTGGACTTTCCTTCTCCTCCATCAAGATCCATGTTTCAGCCATTTCTGCACAATACAACACAGACCCTTCTTTATTCTCTCATCCTCTCTTAAGACAGTTCCTCAGAGGGGCTAAGAATATAAAACCCCCAAGGAAACCACCAGTCCCTGCTTGGGACCTCAACTTCATTTTGGAAAAACTGACCCTGCCTCCATTTGAGCCAGCTGCTTCAACAGAACTACAATATTTGTCATGGAAAACAGCCTTCCTTCTGGCTATCACCTCAGCACACAGGGTTTCGGAAGTACAGGCCCTCATGGCTGTGCAACCTTTCATCATTTTCCATCAGGACAGAGTTTCCTTATGAACCAACCCTTCCTTTATGCCAAAGGTAGTATCCAGTGTATCCTTGAATCAGACTATCCACTTACCTACCTTTTACCCTAACCCACAAAACAAAGGGGAAAGACTACTACATTCCTTGGACATTCACAGACAACTTCGTTATTATTTGGACAGGACAAAGCCATTCAGAAAATCCGAGCAACTCTTTGTGTCCTATGCTACAGGTGCTCAAGGAAAGGCCATCTCCAAACAGACAATCTCAAAATGAATAGCCCACTGCATACGCTTTTGTTACTCATTTCATGGAAAAACTGTGCCTTCAAGCATCAGATCCCACTCCACAAGGGCCACAGCTACCTCTGCAGCTTTCCTCAGGGGGGTTCCTACCAAGGACATTTTGGAAGCAGCCACTTGGAGTTCTGTGCACACTTTCTCCAAACACTATCACCTTCCACTTTACTCTAAATCTAGAGCGGGCTTTGCCACAGCAGTCTTGCAGGGCATCCTTGCTCCTCCTAGTTCCACTTAGTGCCTGCCACCCCTATTTAGCTTTGGGATTCTACCCATCTGTTATGACTGCAGCTGTATGCACGATGAACATAGTACAGTTTTGTACCTACCATAAATGTAGATGTTGGAGTGCTAATACAGCTGCAGTCCAGGTTTCCCTCCCTCCATCCCCTCTTAGGACAGGCCTTATGACAAACACCTCCTCATACAACCTGATTGGGGTATTCTTTTATGGTGTATTTGCTTGCAAACTACTGTTTTTTGATTATTCTATATTGCATTATTGCATAAGTTTATGTTTTGCCTTCCTCCTGGGGGCACCTGACATCTGGGGCAAGAAAAACTGTAGAAGATGGCGTCGGCTGGCTCTTTTATACCCCTGCCGCACTGACGTCAGGGAGGAAGCGACGACAACCGACGCCGGACCTAGACTTTGGAATTCGGCCGACCGAGGACCCGCCTGACGGCAGGATAACCCATCTGTTATGACTGCAGCTGTATTAGCACTCGAACATCTACATTTATGGTAGGTACAAAACTGTACTTTATGGTATCCTGGTTGAGGACACAACTCAGTGTTTTGGGCCATATTATGCTGCAACTGATGGGCTTGATAGCAACTTTGACCTATGTGGTATTTACATGCCTGAGGATGTGTGTGTTATAGTGGACAGTGAAGTGTCTGTGGCTGCAGTGCCACCACGCACTCCTGAATCTTACTGATGTCCTGACTGAAATACTGTTGCAGTTCATAGATTGGTACTCTGCTACTATTGAATCTTTTGTGCATTTTAGCAACGGATGCTTTATTGATGGTATAAGGAACCCATTATAGCTGTCATGTCAAGAGTCATGCCCTCCCCCCAAGAGAAGGGGTTTTACATAATCCATTTGGAGTTATGGACAGTCTTTCTGGCCTTGAAGGCTGTGGAGACAAAGTTACTATTTATTTGGTCAGACAGACTCCATCTTTTTTGTTGTATCTGAACAATCAAGGATGGCCTAGAGTTACCCCCTTTATGCAAGCATCAGTATCAGAACAGTTCACATTGCTGTGGGAAGCAAACAAGCTGTTTAATTCTCTGTCTTATTAAGCCAGTCCATTCCCTGTTGTATGAGTTTGTAGCCCTTCTGTAGTCCTGGCCTTTTTACTTTTTGGGATAACATAGTCTAACCCCCTTTTCTACTTGGTGTAGTAGGGCAAAAGGGAGGAGAGCAGTGAACACATTTTTCCATGGCAAGTGAAATTCCTGTATGCCTTTCCTCCATTCCTTCAGAATGTTATACATCATAAAGTTCTGGAAAGAATGACCTAGACGACTTCTCATCACTCACTGGTGACCGAGAGAGACATGGTTTCAGACAGTCAGAGCTCATGGTAGTACAGGAAGATCTGGAAGTCCTAGCCAAAAATGTCCCTTAAGTGACCATTAATTTCGCTTTAGTACTTTGCTTTTGATGTACCTCCCTTGATCCCATTCCCTCCAGCCCTTGTATTTGGGGTCTCATTGGTTATTGAGGCTACCAGGAAGTATTCAACTCTGCATGCTAGAGTTCCCAAGTGGAAACATTCCTCACTTGGGGCCAAGACGTACCCTGTGCTACCACAGTTGGTTAGGTTGCAGGTGATCCTGACCTACTGCATACACTGTTTGACTTAGCTGTATAATTCTTCGCTGTTTCTGCACCCTGTGAACTTGTGTAAGTCAGAAGTGTAGCCTATCAGTAGCTAATTAATCAGTCCTTTAAAGGAGATCTACAACTCCATCCTTGTTTTAAATGTGTTTAAGTCTTTCTAATTTAAATTGTAATATAAATTCCCATCCATTTATAGAAAAGAAAGCAAACTGTAGTAATAGCTTCCATTATTATAACCATGCAGTGTACACATTTTCATTCTAGCAATTTTCATTCACTCCAGCATTACATAAATTGCTCATTCCATGCCTTCTCTTAAGTCTCACTCCTCCTGCACATTATTCTGCATGTACTGTTCCCATAAATTCAGTTTATTTCTATGTAATTTCTTCCATCCATTTTCTAAAGATAGAACCTCCAGTTCTGTTATCTCCATTACAATAATCATAACTTCTATAACAGTTTATTACTTTAGATTTTGATTTCCATTTTCTAGTAATTGCTTTATTTGGCAACCAGTTAATATGGCTAGGCATTTAAGAACATGTATGCCAGCTCAAAAGAGTTTCCATAGTTGCTACCATTTTTCCCCCAATATTTTCATCAAAGTACTCTGTAGAGAATTTTTTAAATCAACCAGCAATGTTACATTACCAAAAAACGTTCATACTCTTTCTTTCCCGTCACATCTCCAAAATTTGGTATTTACCTGAGGTAAAAATCTTCTGAAGTCCACATGTGTAAAGCTACCTATGCAGTGACTTCTTCATTGCAAAAGTCCTAAACCTTCTGGACTTTTGTAGCATACTCTGGAGTCCTACTGATTTCTTCCCATTGTTCATTTGTAAGTTGCCTTTCTTTTCTCTTTTCCCAATCTTTTCTCACCTCTTTTTATTGATTCTTATAGTTATCATGCAATATTTTATACTCCCTACTAATTTTCCCTTTTTAACCGCATCTTCTGTACTTAACTACCTTAACTAACTTAACCTGCTTCATATTTCTAACTCAGTCCTTTCACTTGTTTTCCTCCCAAATTCCATACTTCTCATCTTCTACCCGTACACTGGAATATACCCACATTATTGCTCTCTACCCTTACATTTCTGCAGCCTTCTTCCCTGCTCACAACTGACTTCTTTACACTCTGCCATTTCCACTATCACTCCTATATATTCTCATCCTGTCTAACACACTAAGACATTTGTTTGCAATTACTGTATGATATCATTGTTATATTTCCTGAGTTTACATTTGTAATTTCTGTGTACCACTTTACCATGTATTGACATTGTCTTTAATTACTTATATGTAATATTGTGCAGCTTTTCTCCTCGGGCTTCCACTGAAAATGGGTTCTTCCTAGGCCCAGTGGACTTTCCCGGTCATCAAATGCAATAAATAAAAACTTTACTAGAGCTAATCTTTCACTTGGCACGTCCCAGTCCCTTTCACTTTGCCTATATTCTGTTCTTAATCCCTGATAGGAAAGGCAGTCTCTTATCTGCTGTAACCTGCAGTCCAGATTTCTGCTTAGCCTAATCCCACTCTTGTTACCCTTCCCCTCTCAACTTATTTGCTCCCAATACCTTGGTCCCTAGGCTGATTTCCTCCAGTAAATTCCACCCCCCTCTTGCATGTTTTCTATACCCTTAGATATCCCTATGGGTAAATATCCTTTCAGTGTGTCTCTCTATGAATATAAAATTCTGCATAGGTTCATAGGTAGGTACTAGGCTATTAGCCCTAGGACCTATATAAGCCTAGCCAAAAAGGTACCCTGGCTTTCGCCACCCAAGAAAATAATTTTTCTGTGCCCCTGTCGAGCAGAGCTACAGAAGTGATCCCTGGGGTGAATTTCCTATTTCCCATCCAATCATCAAGATTTTTCTTGAAGAGTGCTAATGAGGAGCTCTGTTTCACATAGATAGGTAGTCTTTTCCAGAGTATGGGAAGTCTCTGGGACAGGAATCTATCCCTCCAGCATGTTCTGTTTATTGTGGTGACAAGGTTTAGGTCCCTAGAGTGTGTAGCTCGGAGAGATTGGGATTTCTTTAAGTGGAGCATATCCAACAGCTCTGGGTTTGACATAGCTTTGTATGTTAGGCAGAGATCACCTCAGAGTAGGCGATATGCGACAGAGTAAAGCTGCAGTTTTTTGAGACGGTCTGTGTAGGGCATCTGTTTGAGGCCAGTAATCCTCTTTGTGAGGTATTTCTGTGGCCTTTCCAGTTGTTATAGATGTCTTGTGAGGTACATACCAAAAGGGGTGTTGTACTCTATAATGGGTCTAATGAGTGTTACTATTTTCTTTAAGGACCTGCATCCAAAATCCTTCTTTCTCATAAATTCTTCCTATTTCATTATCATCCATTTCTATTTTGATTTATAATATTCTGCTTCATTTATGTAAATGAGCTGCATAACTTTCAAGTACCCCTTCAAATCAGGAAACCCTAAGCCACTTTGTTCTAGGGGAGAATCAATTCATCTCATTTAAATGTTGGCCTTTTCCCCTCAGAATAAGCTCTTTCAACTGTTTAATTGTCATCCACAACTACATCTGTGGCTGATAAAAGTATGCGTGACCTGGATATAAGGCTAAAGGGAATAAAAACATTTTTACTGCCTGTATCTTACCAACATGTCCATAACCAAGAGCTTCTGGTTTCTGAATTTTTGTATTTTTTGCATAGTCTTTTCTCTTATATCCTTAGTTGCCATAACAGAATCCCTTTTAATCCACACATCTAAATACTTCATTTGATCATGATTCCAGAAGTATGGGTATTTTAGGGCCATTTCAAGTATTGGTGCATAGTTTACAACTATAGCTTTATCTTCATATATTTTAAATCCCTAAAACACATTGAACTGTTTCAAAATGTTCCACGACACCAAAATATTTTTCTGGATTATATTAAGTTCAAGATAATTAGATCTGAAAATAAAGCCAACTTTTCTTGATTACCGTACCAGTTATATCCTTGAGTTTTGTGAGTCACTTATTTTCTTTAATGGCACTAAAATAGGTAGATACAAGCCTTCTAAGTTTCCTCAAAAGAATGTAACAGAGTGGAAAAGGGTTCTTTACCTGCCCAAATCCTTTGCTCAAACACAGCTTGTTCAGAGATAAATCCTCCTGTCTTAATTGTCTCTGACCCTTCATATATCATCCTTCTTAATACTGTTATTCCATCAGGGAACATAAATGCTACCATTGCCCTACTCATAAAATCCCAGCTGACTCTATAAAAAGTTTTCTTTGCACTGCACTTTCCCGTGGGTCATTGTTTTGTTAATGTTAATGTTTGCTGTACCTCCACAAAGCCACAGTGATCCATATGTATCAATTTTGGTAATAATTTTTGCTGTTTGTCAGCTAATACAACATTTCATAAAATTTTCAAAATACATCTAATATCCCTATAAGAGCTCTGGTTTTTTTTTTTTTTTGTCATAGGCTCCCTAGGTGTGGCTACAACTCTGCTTTCTATTGCCTAAAGTTGTTGTGCTAAAACATTTTGCATTCTAAAGTTTAAAATATTTTCTTAAAAACAGCTTCTTTATGTGCAAGAGAGAAAAAATAAAATTCTTCCCCTTCATGGTATCTGTGCTTCATGATTGACAAGTTGTTCATCTGCGGATCAAACCCCCTGAATTTGGCAGAAGTGAAGATTGTTTCTTGAAGTGCTGTTTCTAGTAACCATCACCTCTATTGTTTCTTGTCATTCACAAGGTTTGGGTGTCCCTTAGAACTAAGTCATGGTTCCTCTTGAAGTGGTTTCTGAATATTTCTGAAACAGTTCATTCATGTCTCTGTTTTTTTAGGCCGATAGAACCAGTGATATAAACTACCATGTCAGATTGTACTTGAAAGGGTGCATGAACTAAACTACCTTGTCAGATGGCACTTGAAAGGGTGCATGAACTAAACTACCATGTCAGATTGCACTTGAAAGGGTGTATGAACTAAACTATCATGTCATATTGCACTTGAAAGGGTGCATGAACTTATGAAGACTAAGCAGCTGCTTGTGCTGTTTGTTTCAGTCCAAAGAAGGAAAGGCTTTCAGTTGCTAGACAAACCCTGTCCAAATGGACTATCAACTGAACACCTGCTGAATATTGAAATCAAAACACTCTCCACTAGGGGAATGTTGGTCTGCAGTGGTTGTTTAAGGCTGACTTGTTTTGCAGACATCTGCACCAAACTTCCCAGGTAAGTTTTGTGGTATTTCCCTACACCAGCCACAGTTTTCTGGGTTTGAGGTTTATCACTTATGACATCTGTAAGATCTTAGCCGTGATCGATGTTGAAATCTCAAGTTCATGGTGTTGACATTAACTGATCTGTGCCCTCAGTTTAGGGTTGTAATTTTTGATAGGTTCTCCATGATATTCCTGCTGTCATTCTTTTGAGGAAACTTAGAAGGCTTGTATCCACTTACACCTCGACTTACCTATCTTGCAGAAAGGGTTGGATTTTAGAGTCGTTTACTATACAGTTCCACTGAAACTTGCACTGTAACTTTTTCATAAAATGTCAAGAGTATTAGAAGTTTGCCTTTAACCCTCTGAATATTAACACAGAAGCTGGAAATAAAATTTATACCAGTGTATTTTTTTTAGTATGACTAGTATCAGTAGTACTGTTCTAGCTTATGCAAGGCATTCTACCTTACTTGCTGTTTTGTCTGCAGGTGGGAGTCAGTTATATTTTAGGTTTTATGCAGATAACATAAGCTGTCATCCTCCTTTCATGTTCTGACTGGAAGTAGAATTTATTTGTAAATCTTGTACCGGTCGATGTAGGACCTTCCACTCTTTTCCTGCTCAGACTTCTGGTAGAACTTGTCTGTCACTGTACATGCTGTCACCTTATATAACACATTTCACCGTCTGTTTGTGTTCTAACTGGAGATGAACTTTGATTGTGTATCAGCTTATATATAATTTCAGAGGAATTTATCTTCCTTTTTATTCAAGGGCTCTTGCCTTCCCTCCTCTACTGAAGAAAGGAGGAACTCCCATATGGATCTATGAGTGCATCAAATAGATTTTTTTGTTTGTTTTGCATTTTTACCCCTGTTGACCATCGATCCCAGCCAATCAGGAACTTTGATATGAATATGCTTATCTGAATCTGCATGCATTTTTAACACTATTTGATCACACACTGCCTGCTGACCTCCACTTGTGCTGACCTCTCCATCATAGCTCAAAAGTGGTATAGCTCTCATGCAAGCATATATTTACATGCAAACCCTATTTGGCAAGTTTTATTTATCAAGGCATAATATCCATTTGTCTTTTCTCAGTATATTCTGGTGCAGATAAATGTGTACACTATACTTTCCTGGACACACTTTTGCTAATTAGTATGTAAACACTAATATACTGACCTTTGATGTTTTTGTACTTGGCATCAACTCATGAGCACAGAAGATTGATGATGGTAAATATGTCAGATTCAGCTGTAATTTTCATCTTGTACATTCTTTCAAGGTGTCCTATAGACATGTTATGGCCCCTTACTCCGCAATTGTTGCGCCCATTCCCCATTCTTTTACAGGTAGTTAATCATGAGCTAATTTTACATTGCACTGCAGCAATATTTGTTGACACTAATTGCTAAATTATTTTAGCATCATCAGTTGATGAAATGACCACATTCCCACGTCTTTCTGCTCATAAGAGATTAGGCTGTCTGCCTACAGACTGTCGCTTTTCCTGCCGTGTGCTAGATTTGACAGTAGTATCTGAAGCTTTAGTTTTTACCTTTTCTAGGCCTGTTTGCCAGAGCCATTGTGATGCCCGTGCACTGGCCCAGTAATCAAGGAGCCTCAATCCTCACACTAGCACCAGTGAGGGGCATCCACATTGGGAGGATAACAAGTACATACACAGTAAAGTACAATTTTACTTAAGAGCATACAGAGATCACAGTCAGTCTGGGGCTTGTTTCTCCCTTTCTCTCCAGATCCTCAATAAGACTCCCCACAGGCACGGCTATAGGGTTCAGATCTCAGCCAAGTGGTCAAGCCAAAACCTCCAGCACCCTCTCTGTCCAACCAGTGCTTCGTGTCCCTGCCCAAGTAACTGACACACACACACTTTGAAATTTGAGTTTTATACAAACACACAGACACTCCTGGGGAAGGCTGGCACAGGTTCACTAGCTATACCCCCTTCTGCCCAGACTATACAGTAGTACTGACTGCCACCGACTACTACTATTAGCTACTATAAAGGCCCTTACCAAAGGGTGTCCAATTCTACTGTGCAATGTTGTTATTATCCAATTGGTAAGTGTGACTGAGACTTGAAGGCTGTTTATGAGTGGCCTATACAGTATCACTAAATACATGCAACTATTCTAAGAGCTTAAATTATTTCTATACAAAACAGCCACAGTTAAAAGGTTTAAAAATATGTAATAATAAATAATAAAAACACAAGATAATACTCATTAATTCAAGATTGAATGTAGGACAGTCTGACATAAATATAGAAAACAGCTAGACTAATCATGCTATTTCTATCTATCTCCAACAGAAATACTAAGATCTAAGGTCCTACTTATAGAGCAAAGCAAAGTACTGGTGAGCTGATGTGTTCAGGTTCAGACACAAATACAAAATGCCATTCTTATTTTCTGAGACTGCCCGTAAATTGATAATAGATGTAACTGCTAAGTCATTTCAGATTACATAATTCTTGACACTTCTGCTTAAGTTTCCCAGGCTCACAAAACTTATAATTTAACATTTCTTTGTAATCTGCACCTGCCAGGAAGCCACAGCAATAAAATACACTTTACATGCGAAACCTAGTAATTATCTCTGTCTTAGGACAATAGAAAGAATTTCCTGGACCAGACATCCTGTCTCCGAGCTTGAGATCACACACAGTCATAAAATGCTTTACTTATCGGCTTTCTTCCAGCAGGATGCACTGTGGTTACATTTTTGAAGCTTAGCACATAACACAGTTTTCTTACATTTCTGAAACCAGCCTTTGGATCATATTAATAGTTAAAATGACATAGAATTATTTACAAAATTCTATCTGGCTGGGCAGGCAGCCCCTCAGTTTTTCACAGCCATGACTATATTTACACTGTTTCTGCGTGTTTATGGAGGACCTGGGGCATGGACTGCACATTACACCTTCAACTAGGCATAATCTGCAGTTGATGCACACTTTACAGTGAAACTTACATACTCATCATGATGATAGTCTGTTCTTCCTTCCCAGAATTCTCTCAATGTAGTTATTTCCTAGGACTTCTCAAAAGGGCATCCTGGGAAGCTGTTGTGCTGTCTGTTACACAGAAGTCTTACACACTCTTTTAATGTGGATCTTGTGTCTGAGTGATGCCTTCTTTCCGTTCTGCCATTGCTAGAGAAGAAGTTTGTAGAGAAGCTACCTACAATGGCTACATTTGTGACTTTGTCCTGAAGGTGATGAAGATGGAACTCCCAGTCTGTGATAACATAAGTTACATATTTATTATTACAGTAGATCTTGTATTGGCAGTTCCAACTTCTTCACCATACCTTTCCTTCTTCCATCCCCATATGTTATCCTGGTGGGCCAGGGCATTCTGTCTCATTCAGCTTCATTCATGTTATATCCTTCTTTTTCTTGCTGTATCTTTGTGTGGGCTTGCAGAGATCTGGAGAAGGATCCTTAGCTGAACAGCATTATGGGTATAATTGAGAGGACCAGGCAGCATGGAAAAGCTTAAGATGTCAAGCTAAAGCCAGCTGGCCTTAAACCTGAAGGTGATGAAAATCATTATGGGAGAGTGCATAACTTTATCTCTGTTCCTCATAGGAAATCATTGCTGATGCAGTTTCTGTTATCCACTAGCTGTATTTGAAACAATTTCAGCTTTTCTCTTTTCTCCACACTTGTGTGACTATAGACTAAGTTTATAAAATAAGGGGTCATAGAGGGGCAAAGCTGTCCATATGGTTGGTGCATGGGATGAGAGGTGTGAACACTTAGTTTCATCCACTTGAAACTGGGATAAGCTTTTATTATCTTCTTAATGCTTCAAGAATTCTTTTTTTTTAGTATAGGTAGGAGAAGCAGTATAGTCAGCACTGGACAATCATGATACATAGGGTATAGGCATTGATCATGTACCCAGACATATGTGGCCTTTTAAAGAAAGATGCTGAATGGTTATTAGTGGAAAGGATAAATCTGAAAAAAAATGATTTGATGCATGCTAATCTAAACAAGACCAGGAATTTTTTTTATTCATAACAGTTTAGCATTAATACCTATTACTGTTTGTTAGGGGGCACGATGGAAAGCATTTTTAGGTTGATATTGCACTGTCAGCTGCTAACAGGAAATTAAAGCAATAAGTCACAGCCTACCAATGATCTAATTCTGTTTGTTTTCTGTGGTGCGAGAGATGTAAATAGACAACTTCCTTAGAGGCAAAAATCTCACATACAAACAGGGTTGTCAGATTACCCACAGTATACCACTCACACACACTGCTTAGCACATACATAGATTTGTCTTATACTGAGGCTGTTAAAAGAAACCTTCCCAAATCTCAAAGAGCTGTAAAGCTACCTAACAGCAACACTGCTCCTCAGCAATCACTAAAACATACACCCAAAAGCAACACCAAAGCCACATCCAGTGGTCCCATACGAGCAAAGCACATATAGCACACATTTGCTTTACCTAAAACTCTCTTGCTATTGGGGATTCCATTGTGCAATATGCAGATGCCCCACTCACCAGGTTAGACAAGGAGAAGATGATGGTTAGTTGCCTATCTGGTTCCAAGATCTGTAATGTCACACACGCACTCAAGTCACTGCACCCCAGGTACCAATGTGATTCTATTATAGTCCATGTGGGTGTAAATGAACTTAGACACACCTCACTGGACTACGTGAAAAGAGATATAATGGGTCTCTCTGAATATATGTCACAAATAGGTACTAGTCTTGCATTGAGCAGCGTTCTACCTTCACTAAGGTTAACGCCACAGTGTGAGCATAAAATAATTGATTTTAATCATTGGCTCAGTTTCTGGTGTCCATTATCTGTCAGCTTGAGAGTACATGGTCAACAAACCACATTGCTTTGTCAAGGGTAGGCTGCACCTCTCCCTATTATACTTTTGGATATTGGCTGAAACTTTATCCACCCCCTTAGAGGCTATTTTAGGAAATGCCCAAAAGAGGAAACTACCAGCATAGTGAAAAAGTCTCCAAGCAACCTTAAGGTGTTACTGCTCAGTGCTAAGAGCCTTGACAAAAAGCTCTACACCTTTCAAGCCCTCCTCATTCTGGACAATGTAGACATCTGTGCCGTGACCGAGACTTGGTTTAAAGACATAGTACTCTGATAGTGAAAGGCTGCATAGACTTTCACACATTTAGACCAACAACATCACAGACTGTGGCCAAAGGTGGAGGTGTCTCAATCTACATTAGCAACAAACCTACCGCTGGGTTGGTTAAACATTAAGATACCATAGAGCTTGTCATTGTGCAAGTCACCATAGAGAAGGTCCTTCACCATAACATGAATAGCTACAGGTCGCCATTTATGCCCTCAGAGTCTCACGACTCTTACTTAAACCTTCTTGAGGTGTTCACCTTCCAGCCAAGCACCTTATTCATGGGTGACTTTAACTACCCCTCTGTAGACTTGAAAACTTGCTCTGCTTCAAACTCAAAGGTACAACACTTCCCAGACTCTATTAACACAAAAACACTGAAACAGATAGTGTACACACCAACCAGAGGATCAAACATACCAGATCTGGTACACACCAACAATGGAGAGGCTTTACCCCTCCGTCTGTGTCATTTCCTCACTAGTGAGTTCCGATCACAAAGTTGTCTCCTTTGATGTAAAAATCAACCTGGAAAACACAGCTAAACCAGTAATAGTTAGGAACTATTGTAAGGCAAACTACATCTTAGTAAGTGATAGTTTGTCAAAATTCAAGGCTCCCCCTTGCCTTGAGAGCGCAGCTACCTAGGCAGAATTATTCACAGAGTCTGTATACAAACATATGATTGGCTGCATAGAGGCTACTGTACCTACTAGAAGTAAACCCAAAACAAGCATTAACAGCAAACCCTAGTGGTGGAATCCTCACCCAAAGGGGGTATATAATAAAACAAGAAAACTCATGGCCAGAATCCAGAAGAGCAACTCCCTTAAAGACAAGTGGTCTCTTATTACTACTTAACAAGAAACTAAGAAGATTAATCAAGATCAACAAGGCCAACTACAAGGTCAGGATAGCCTCGCAGGCTAAGGACAATCACAAGGCATTCTTCAGCTATGTCCAGAACCTTAAAGGTATCACACAGCTGTGTACTGAACTGGTGATGAACGGTGTCACCTTCACCGATCAGGTTGACATAAATCAACTATCTGATAAATTCAGCTCAAATTTCACCCACCACTCCTCCCCAGCTCTACCAGGTAAAATCCCCTCCAACATATTACCCCCAACCATTGTCATGGACAACATGCTGGTAGCATTCACTAAAGCCAGGAATTCTACCTCTATAGCTCCCAACAACATCATCCCCAGTTGCCTCCTGAACAGTGTAAACTGAGACCTATGAAGACCACTTGAGGCACTCCTCAACTGCATTCTTGAAACAGACTGTCTTCCAAGTGAAGGGAGGACAGCAACAGTCATTCCTCTGTACAAGCATGGACCATCAGCTGACCCAGGGAACTACAGACCAATCAGCCTAACAAGCCTAATATGCAAAGCCATAGAACGAATTATCATAGAAATGATAAAGAAGGACATTGGCAATCTACAGACACCTGGACGCATCCCAATTTGGCTTTAAAGGAAGGTCATGCCTTCTTAAGTTGGTAGACTTCATTGAGAGGATCACCAAGGCAATGGGCAAGGTTAAAACAGTGCAAAGTGTGTAATTTGACCTAGCCAAGGCACTCAGTACAATATGCCACTCAGACATTGTTGACAAGTTTTCTGATTCAGACTTAAATCTGTACATAACTCACTGGATTGCAGGCTGGCTCCCAGACAAAACCCAAGAAGTCAGGATTGGTGAGACCACCTCCACCATCCGAGTACCCCAGGGCTCAGTGCTGAGCCCACTCCTGTTTGGCATCTACTTCTCTGAGGTCAAAGCTAATGTTCAAGACCTCTGACTCACCAAGTTTGGAGATGACTGTAAACTGTGAGTTATTATAGATTCCCCTCAAGACACCAGCTTCTTGCAAGAGGATTTAGCACAAATGATTGGTGCCAAAACTATGGCCTACAACTCATTGACAAAAAATGTATCATAATGCCCTGTGGTAAACTCTCAACCCAAGTTAAGTACTCCATTGATAAAAATACCCCTAAGAGGTGACCCAGTAATAAGGGATCTGGGAACGTATGTAGACAGCAGTCTGGCCTTTGACCAACATATAACTAAGATAGTAAAAGATCATTCTTTGTCACCCAGCTTATAGGTAAGGATATGATACACAGGTCCAAGGATATTATAGTACCACTCTACTTGGCCCTTATCAGACTTTATCATTGAATCCAGTGTCCCCTTTGCTATGTATCTAGCAAGACACTTGCAACAGTTGGAATGCCCACAAAGGTTTCTCACCAGGAGAATTCAGGGTATGAATACCCTGTCCTTCAGTAATCGCCTTAAGATTGTGCCTCTGTATTCATTCTCCTACAGGCTGCTGAGAGGGGATTGTTGTCTGTTACAGACCATCCTCAGACCCAGCACTGATGGATCTGTTGCACATGTGCAAAACAAATGGCACCAGAAACATTAGATACAAGGAGCTAAACTTTGCTTATGACATAAACAGAACATGCTGGATAGACAGAGATGTGTCCTAAAGGATTCCTGCGCAATGGAATAGTCTCCCCATCCATGTAAATCAGAGTTCATCCCTGACTCTGTTCAAACACATACTTGAGTAGTTGTTTAGGAAATTGTAAGTTTACCCCCAGGCTGGTCCCATGCCCCTTATGGACCATCAGTAAGGAAATATTATCCTAACACCCCCACCTACAAATCCTTAGTTACCTCCCTACTAGCATGCTGCCCCCCCACACACACACACACACACACTTGTTTACAGAGTATGATGTCGTGGTTTAGCACACATTTTCTACATTCCATTTTCTTAAAGCAGTGTCATAATCCAGAATATCATTTACATGGACCTTTCAATATGCTATTTCTTTTATTAGGCAGAGGGAATGCTCAGTTTTTATCATGTATTGGCTGTTTTTAACTTCATTTTGTGCCATGTCTCTGTTGCTAGACAGAATTTAGTCAAAGCATTTTTTTTTTTTACTTTCTTCTGTAGGACATCGCTCAGTGGCTCCACTGCTGAAACCTATTAGTTCTGAACACTCCTTGGCTAGGTTGGCCCACTCATTCCTGCCTGGGAGCCCTAATTAGCTTTCCATTCCCTGGTGAGAGTCTAGTGGTAAAGAGCAGATCAGCTTGCTGATCCTGGGCATGGCTTGACCACTTCTCACTGAGAGCCGCCTCCTCACCCTTGGTGCCTCTGCTTAGTCTGCCATTGCACTCTGAAGTGAAGGATGCCTCTGCATGGTGTATTCCTCTTTACTTACTGATGCTAATCATCATGACTGTACAGACTCAAATGGCTTGGTCTCCACTGGGTAACGAATTGTGCTTCTGCAAGGTGTTGCCGTATGTGGCAAGTCAAGCCACCTCCTTGCCCCTGGGATGGACGCGTCAGCAAAAGCCACATGCTTCTATCCAACCTGGCAAGCGCCTACAGGTGCATGAGTTGCTGATCAAACTCTGGTCACTTTTGTCATAGTCGAGGCTTTATTCTTGTATGTCACAGAGCAGTCTCAGTTCAGAATATGTTTTACTTAGCAGAAATCCTTTATCAGCATTGAGATGCATTCTTTAAATGTCCTTGGTATATCAGAAGAAAGTGTTCTTGCACAGCGTATTCATTTACATATCCAGGGATTGTACCCAACTGCAGTTCACCACTTTCAGTTTATTATATAAATGTTATATATATAATCTATATGAAGTCCATTGAAAGAGACAGGACCCCATCAACTGAACACTTGAAGGAGAGTGCTGTCATAAGTCATCTGTAAAAGTAAGAATGTATATTTTTCTTCACTCTTTGCAAAACTGTAATATTGTTTATGACTCTGACTCCCAGGTAAATAACAGTATGCTAATATTTCTTTTCTTTTTTTTTTCTAGTTTTTCTTGTCACTTTATGGACATAAACTTCCAGTGCTATGCATGGACATATCATATGTGAGTACCGATTAACTGGTGTAAAATTTTGCTGGTCATTAAGTTAATTTTTTCTGAACTTCCATGAAGGAAAACAAAAGATTCAGAATTAGACTGTCAAGATATGAAACAGTTTTAACCCGTCACAAAGTGCTTTGGGATTTGAGTCTAACAAAGTATGTAGAATAGTTTTAATGTAGTGTTGGAGTTGAAAGTTTATTTTATTTATTTTTTTACATTATGTTCATTATTCCTTGTAAGTACCACCTTTGTACATGTGAGGTAGTGTATTTTTGTGTCTGTATATTTGTGTATGTAGTTTATGTACGAGTCCTGGACGGAAATAAGATGGCTTTTTGATCAGAACTGTAAAGTGCAGTCACTAAAGTTTGATCTTTGTGAAACATATGCTTGTGTGTCTTGTTGACTTACAAATTCTCACTATAAAATAACCAAACAGCCCACAGTGTTTTTTTATTTTAAGTTTTATGAGCAGTAAATAGTGCAGTTCCAGTTGTGATTCCTGGTCTGAAACCATGGTGTGTATTTGATAGTAGATTATTTTGTAGAAGATGTTATTATTATTATTTTGTAGAAGAAATTATTTCCGAATGCATTTTTCAGTATTTTTGATAAAGGCAATAGTACAACTGTAGGTCAGAAGTTTGTTCCTAATTTTGTGTATGCTTGTAAGGTATGGTTGTTGCCATAGTGTTGGGACATACTATTTTGTTACTGGAATAGTAAGGGGGTAGTGCTATTTCGTCATGTATTCTCCTGTTAGATTATCTAATATGACAACAGTTGATTTAATTTGTTTGAACAGTTTCTTGATTTGGTGAACAGGAGTAGTTTGCAGGGTGAAGTTGCCATATTTATCTGGATTAAAATCCTAGTTTGTTGACTTTGTGTGATTTGATTGGTTTGATATTGATTCTGTGAAGAGGTTGTTTATTGAGCATGCTGTAATGTAGTTATTGTTTGGGAGTGAGTTTGGTTTAATTTTTTTGCCTGGCTGTATTACTTTTTATGTTGTTCCATACTTGTTTTGGATTATGTGAGTTTTTACTTTGCAGATTAGTGAAATTTAAATTTTAAATCTGTGTTTGTTAATAAAGTAAGGTGTGGAAACCTACTCGACCTCCAGGGTGTTAAGTCTTTCATCTTTTGGTTTTGAAATTTATTTTTCTTTTCTTTTGTACTTGCCTGTTTTTTACATTTCTGACAGTTTTGTAGGATTGTAACTGTGTGGTTTTTCCAGGCATTGTCTCTTAAAGTCATTGCTGTGCCTCGTGATCGTCAGGATGCTACTTTGCACCAACTTTTTTTCTGCAAACAGTTGCTAAGGAATTTAGAATGTCTATGAAGATGCTGCTGAAATACTTGACTTGCGTTATCTAAGGGTATTTAAGAGGACTTGTTACAATGGTGGAATATGGATTTGAATAATGAGTCTTGGTAGTTTGCCTTTGATTTGTACATAATTATAATTGATAGCTTGTGGTGGTTTGATTACGTATTTGGTGACACGAAGTACAAAAATAAATGTAGCATAAGTTTGATTAGATGTGGTCTTCAGATTGCTGTTATTTTCAGAGGCCTTCTGCAATGCTGTACACTTCTTTTGTTTCCTATGGATCTTCAAAAACTCAAGATCGTTGGTCATAGAAATGCAACCTTCCCAGCCACCTTTTTTTAAACATCTTTATTAAATAACATGATATTACAAGAAAACAAGCCTTACTAACATTTCTTTTGATGTTGTCATACAGTATACATTTAACAATTTTCATTCGCTCCAACATGATATAAAACTCTCCATTCCTTCCTTCCTTTAAATTTCCCTTTTCCTGAGCACTAATCTGCATGTATTGCTCCTCCAAATTCCATTTATGTCTATGCAATTTGTTCATTCCCTTTTCTAAAGCTCCTACTTCCAATTCTTGTACTTCCTTTACAATATTCAGTGCTTCAGTTACAGTTGCATTGGGTTTTAATTTCCATTTTCTTGCTTTTTTGTTACAGTTGGTTTAGGTTTTAATTTCCATTTGTTTGCTTTTTTTTTGGTAGCCAAATGCATTAAACGTAATAAGGCCTTACTGTCTGTGCCTTGACAGTTCAGATCCTGTATCCCAACTCAGAAGAATCATTTCCTTAGTTTCAACCATTTGATCCCCCATCATTTATTACATTGTGTTCTGTATGGAATTTTTAAAAACCACTAAGGCATTGCATTCCAAAAAACGTTCCCAGTTACCACTCCCTTTCCCATCACATCTCCAGCATTTGCTTATCTCCTGATAAAAGAAGCCCTGAAATCTGCTTGAGGTATAAACATACCTTTGCAAAAACTTCCAAGCGAAATCCTAAACCTTCTAAATGTTTTTGCATGCTTGGGAGCTGTACAGTTGTCCTCCCATTGTTCCTTTGTGTAGTACCTTTCCATTCGCTTTCCACTCTTTTAATCTCCTCTGATTGATTCTTTTTATCATGCAGTATTTTATATGCTCTACTAATTGTCCCTCTTTAACAGCAACTTCTTTTGTAGGCTTAGCTAAAACACTACAAGAGCTGAGCTTTCATTTACAAATCATCTGTCCCTTTCTTTTTGTCTGTACTCTTATCAGTCCCTGGTAAGCAATGTAGTTCTCAAAATCTTGGCTGCTTTGTTAATTTTCTCAAGTAAATTCTACTCCCCTCTTGCCTAATTTCTTTACCCCTACTTGCAGTCATCCCTGTTGGTAAAATGTCCTTTCTCCATTCCCATGTTGGATTATCTCTTAAACTCTAAGTAGCAAAGTGTTTTAATATTCTGTATGGTTGTTGTCCTCCTTAAAGGCTTGCATCCAAAGTCGTATTCACTCATTACTTCTTAACCCCCCCCAACACACACACACACACACACACACACACACACACACACACACACACACACACACACACACACACACACACACACCCCTCTTTCATCATCATCCCTATCCACTTTGGCTTTTAACCTTCTGCTTGTGTAATGTGTATGAGCCGTAAATGCCTAGCTCTAAAATATACCTTCACATCGGGTAGTCCTAAACCTTCAACTCTTTATTATTGTCCATGACACCTGCTTTGGTTGATAAAAATATTCCTGACCTGTATTTAAAACTAAAGAGATTAAAACATTTTCACTGCTTGTATCTTACTTTCCAGGAATATTTTTATCAACCAAAGGAGGTGTCATGGGCAATAATTAATAAAGATTTGAATGTTTAGGATTAACTTCAATAACCTTTGCACCACTCTGTCCACATCTTCATTGGGGAGACTCCTGGTCGACCAGGAGGAGAGGGTGCGAATCGCTAAGGGACATCTTCCCACATTGCTCATGCTTTTTGAAGCAAAAAGGCTTCCTTTCTTTTTGTGACATGCTTAGAAAAGAAAGGGGCATACTCACAACCACTGAATAAACCAGGACAGGATAGAACGGGACAGCAAGAATGGATAAAGAAATAACGTCCGCTAAGTAAAACAGGCATTAGTTAGACAGGAATAAAGGGGTGAAATGTCCTCTTAACTAAAACGGACATTGGTTAGATGCCCTGTAATTTAAATGGATGCCAACCATGGAGAGAAAGAGATAAAAGTGGTATAAACAGGCCTATCACTCAGAGTAAGGGGAAAGATATAAAGGCTGTTTAAAGGGACAAAGCTATTAAGAGAAAATAGTTAAGAAATCTAAAATGAAAACACTTAGCCCAAAGCTTGCTGGTAGAACCTTCTTGTTCGCAGCGTGGCAAACAGGATCTGAGGAAGCTAGAGGGGTGCATTATGGATAAAGAGGGATGTCCATGAACTTTGCCGAAGACTTCAAGGTTTTCGAATGGCCAAAATGGATCCAATGGATTGGATCTGATCCCATCAGTGCGAATAAAAAATTAGATGAACAACACACATGGAATTTTATAGTAAGTATAGAACGTCTTTATAAAAAAACCTTGCTAGGGAAAGCCAGGTACTTTAAAGGTTTTGTTTGAACTCCTTAAGTTTGCAGCTTTGACTTAGATGATGCATGTCCCTTCCTTTTGAAGATAAGCTTTCTTCCTAGTATCAGTCCTCATAGAGAAGAGCAAGAAACATTGGATGTCTTCAGATGCTACTCAAAGCATCTTAAAATGAAGAAAGCCAGAAAAGTATGATTAAGGAGGATGTGGGCTGAGCATCCAAAGCCGTGTTGACTTAAGTGGACTGCAGAGGCCAGAGTTAGCTGCTACCTCTGAAACATTTTGTGTTCCCTAGATTTTCCCTACACTTTTGATTTCCTTTTGTGATAACTGATGTGCAAAGTGGCATTGTATTTTCAGGGCAAACCAATCTGCAAGTTTCAGAGTTAACTTCTAAAATAAATGTTACAGTGCCACAGCTGGACACTTGGCTCCCTGGTGCCCACAATGGTTATTGGCTTAACCCCAGTGACCCAGAGGTAGACTTCTGTCCCTTTTCTCTGTTAGCTACCAACATCCTGTAGATTTTTTTTAGATGTCTATGAAGATGCATGTCATTGTAGGGCATGCTTCATATATGGTCTGTTTTTGCAGACAGGCGCTGTGGCCCACAGTTGTCTTGGTCTCAGACATTAGAGATGCGGATGCCCACCATACAGCTGTCTGGGATGCTTCCACTGTTGTATGACTGCAGGAACTTCACAGAAGAATACTTTGCAGTGCTGTGAAGAAATGTCTCTACTGTGGTTGTGATTCGTGTCCTTTCTATTTCAAAGGTTTATTGTCAGAAAGCAAAAAAGGCCCCCTGCCCCCGAGGAATCTTTGAATTCAGAATAAGAGAGGAGAAAGATCTTGCCTCTTTAGACCACATCCACTTTCTCTGAGATTTAATTCAGAGGATGATGGGTGTAGTTCCTTCAGGTCCTTTCCTGAGTATGTCTCAATCTGAGAAGTGATTAACTTTTTGAGAAATCTTTTTAATTTGGAAAGCCCGAGATCTTCCCCTTCCCAAAAAGTTTTTACTGAACAGTTCTGTCATTCTGCAGCCCCCACCATCACCATACAGACAAACAGCAGTTATAGAGGTATTTGAGGATGTCTTTGAGAATTCCCACCGGGGCCAGATCCAAGCCCCCAGCATCAAGAAACTAAATAAATTCTGCACAGTACAAGACCATTTGTATCATCTGTTTAAGAACCCAGTAGATGGCCCTCCTTTTCTTTATTTTGAGTTACCTAGAGGTTTAAAAGATATCCCTAACCTAAATACATTTTCTAATGACAAGGAGAGTAGGATCATGTAGAAGTTTCAGAAGAAGTCGTGCACTACACCTTTGCAACCCTCGCAGTAAGACCAAGAAGTTATCAGAAATTTATGATCCAGTGCAGGGAGACATTTTGAAAGAGAGACTCAGTTCAGAGATAGTGAATGAATCATTAAAATTATACAGTTACTGTATTTATTACAGATTTCAGCAAAGGCTGGCAACTATGTAACGATATCCATCCATAAGACCCTTTTCCCATTTTTTTTTGCACATGGGATCAGGGTATAACGTCAGCAGTGAGCATCATATAGAGCCAGTGTCCACACTGCTGGGTGGCTAGCCCTGCCACTGTTGATCTTCATAGTCCGTGTTGCAGTACTGATTCTTGGGTCTTCCTGTCATGCAGATGCCTGTGACTGGCTCATTTTCCAAAGTTTTTGCATCATCTCCACCCAAAGGACATTTAAGGACCAGCATCCAGGTGTCAGGGTATACAAGGAGTGTCTGCACCATCTTCAGTTCTTTCTAGCCTTGCAGTCTGATCCACTACTGTGTTTATCAAATGCTCACAGTTAGTCAGCTGATTTTTCTGGAGTTACTTCCAACCTACTTTCAGATAAGTACGCTGTTGGGGAAGTTTTTTTTTTTCTAATTAATGTTTACAAAGGTCAGTAACTGCTGGAAGTATGGGAAGCAAATCCCACATAAAGATATCCAGTCATATTGTTTGTGCTGCTTGCAGCCACAGCATGATATTTCTTGTCAGTATTGTACTTGGTTTCATTCCAAAACTATGAAACGTAGGGCCAAAGTCCTTGTAGCCCACATGAAGTCTTCTGACCCAACAGTACAGGCCTCTGCTTCAGCCAATTCCGTACTCAAGAAACAGAAGGAGAAGGACATTTGGGGGCAATGGAGAGCTTTCCGCATCCATAGTCAGATCTTCTATCGACAGGTTAAGTGAGGCAGCTTTGCAGCCCCCTGGTCTGATTGCTGGGACTGAGCAGTCTAGTGCAACCCCTGAGGGAGGCCACCATGGTAGGAGGCCACACTTTACTGTTCTGGTCCGAAGCCACTTCACAAGCCTTTGGCTTCTAACGAGGGAGAGAGCAGTATTTCTTGGGTAGTAGTACATGAGAAAATTCCAGGGGACGGGATAGAGGTTGTGGCCACCTGCCCGTATTTTGAGGCCTTTATTTCAGAACCCTGGACACACAAACCCAAGAGACCAATTACTTTGCCCCAGCCCATGGCACCTCAGTCTTCAGCCTCTTTACCCAGATTGGTGCATAGGACCTTTTTAAGCTGCCCCAAACGTTCTTGGATTTCATGAAGTCCAGTGGAACAGTCCAGCCACAGGTGCCTGTTCCAAGAGGTTTTCCTGGTAAAAAGGAGAGATGCATCTCCCAGAAGGACTCAGAATTCAAAGATGAGGAAGAAGCTGTCTTATGCTGAACACCTCCCTCCTAAATCTTTCCCTAACTTAGATTTAGATGACCTACTTTTCTCTGTTCTCTATCTTTTGGGAAAACTCTGCACAAGATGAAAGAGGCATTTAATTGGGAGAACAAAGAGTTCTCAGGCCTAGACACATTACAGAGAGCTTCTGAGCCTGCCATCCCCCAGACCTGTAGATATTCCACCTGTGCATGTAGCTCTGGAAGATGTCTGAGGACACAGCTCTGTACCCTGACTCCCTTCCTCCTGTCCCTAGGAAGCAAGATTGCTTTTATAGAGAACGTGACACCGGCAAGCACCCTTTAAAAGAACCCACAGGCAGATGCCTTGGTTGTGTAAAGTGAATCTACAAAGACAGCCCTAAGAGTGCAGCCAAACATCCATTACCAAATGACAGAGAGAGCAGAATGCTTGATAGATTTTGGAAAAAAGACTTCAGCTACCCTGGCTATGAGGTCTTTTAACTGCCATTTTCACATGTTAAAGTACATGGAGTCTCTTACAAAAGAACATCGTTACTAAGGCAAAGTAGATCTCAGGCAAGAGCCTACAAAGGGGTATACAGGAAACAGCTAGATCAGTACTCCAGGTATCTAGGCACTCACTAAAATGTGGCTGTAATCCATTGGATGCATCATGTAGGGCAGCTGCTAAGGGGTCTGTCACATGTAGACATAACTGACTGGGGACTCTCTCAGCCCCACTAGATGAGGAGTTCCTCTTTGGTATACACCAACACACAAGCCAGCACTCCTCAAACTATGGTAAGTGGATAAATAAATAGCACAATTCTTTACTAAGCAAATATAGCTTTATTCCACCACAACAGCATACCGGTTTCAACTTAATTAGCCTTCATCAGTGCTTCAATACTAACAGACAATCTTACAAGACTTAAATACCCATCCCTTACAAATGATTGGTCTCTTACAAATTCCCATTAAGTCCAGGAGGAGACAAAGCTCCCAGCCTAATAATCCAACCTTTTTCTTTATTATTTAACATAGTGTGCTAGCCTCCTTTATTATCCCTGTTTAACACAATCTTATCAATAAGAACAAAATGAAACCTTGCAGTTTTATGCTGTAAAGTATGTTTGTATAAAGCATTGGATCCTCTGGCACATCTAATGAGACTAAGATGTTCTGAAATCCTGAGTTTCAATGAGCGTGACGTTTGTCCAATGTAAAATGCTGAACAACTGCATGTGACCAGATATATGACCCACTCTGTATCACAGTTCCCAAAAATGTTAATTTGATGCACCTTTGATGTGTCAGAAGATGAAAAGCACTCAGCCTTTGGAACATATTTACAAAAACTACAATGACCACAGGAATGGCAACCTTTCACTACTGCACCCCTTAAAGTTAACTGTTCCAAAGTTTGTTTAGCTAAGTCACCTTTCTTATAGTGATTAAACCATTCACCCAAAGTCTTACCCTTCTAAAAGAAAAAAGGCATCTGCCAGGTAATACGTTTTTTAAACGATCATCTGTCAGTAGAATGTACCAGTATTTTTGAACAAAGTTCATAAAAAAGCTAGTGTTACAACCAAAATTTGTGATCAGCCTAGGGGGTCCAATCAGATCCTGTCTTGGTTGGTATTGTAGTAATTGCTTCCTACCAACTTGCCTTATTGAATCACAGATGTTCTGTGTATCAGATTGCTTAAATCCTCTATCCCACAACCTCCTCATGTCCTGCATTTCAGTATTATATACCGATTTGGAGGAACAAATGATTTTTAATCTCATAAACTGAGAATTTGGTATAATTTTTATAACATGTGAGAGGTGGCAACTACTAACTTGCAAAAAGCTGTTTACCTGGGGAAACTTCTTAAATATGCGACTACTCAAAGTCCCATCTTCCTCCACAGTAACTAGGACAGCTAGGCGTGTAATCTGTCTGGGGTCATGATGTATACTGAATTGGATACCCCATTTATTATCATTAAGGTAACATCAGACCTTCAGACTAACCAACAGTCATCCAAATAACATCTCCAGATGTCCATAGTTTCTAAATCAATATTATGGGGCTCATCATAAATAATCTGTTCTTCAATAAAACACATAAAGAGGTTAGCATAAGTGGGCGCAAATGACACACCCATAGCTGTACCCCTAATATGTAAGTAACATTCCTGTCTGAAATAAAACACATTTTTTGTTAAAACATGTTCAGCCAAACATAATAAAAATGTGTTGAAACCCGGGCTATAAATTAAGGTTCTATTCAACCAATATTTTAAGGCCAGCAAGCCTGCCCAGTGAGGAATGTTAGTATACAGAGCTTTTACAACTAATGTGCACAGTAACCAACTATGATATAATTGCATATGTTCAATAATAATCAAAAATTCAGAAGTATTTTGAATCCTAGATTGTACCATTTTTAACAAAGGTTTTAAATAATACGTAAGGAATTCAATTAATGGTTCCATCAAAGACCCCTTACCAGAAACAGTGGACCTACCAGGTGGATAATTTATATTTTTATAAATCTTAGGTAAAAGATGCAAATATTGTCTCATAGGATCCTGTACTGTCAACTGACAAAATATTTCTCTGGAAATAGTACCCTTCTCTACTGCAACCTCCAAAAACTGTCAATTTCCATCTTAAATGTTGAAGTGGGATCCAGGGACATTCTTTGGTAGTATTGATGGTCTGATAACTGTTTTTGGGGTTCTACATAGAACATGGCCCAGTCCCATACAACTACAGTACCCCCTTTATCAGCCTTATTAATAACTTGTTTTTTGGAAGACAAATCTTTCATAGCCTGCCATTCCACCTTAGCCAAGTTCTTTCTCCTAATGATAGAATGAACTTGATATGTATAATGCAATTCCTTCAACAGTTGATGCTGAAAGCTGGCCACACATTTGTTAATGGGGGTGTAAAAGTAGAGGGCTTGAACTTAAACCTAGAAGTGCTACTTTTTGATCATGTCTATCCAAAAAATATAATTTCAGATTTAATAATCTACAAAAAGAAAGCACATCATTGGCAAAGATGTCTTCTGGTACATTATAACATGGAACAAAGAGTTCCTTTTTGGTACCTCCACTGAGAAAGTTTTTAAATAACTAGACAAGAAAGGAAAATAAATCAAAACAGCTAAAGAATTTTGTGTCTCCCACATTTAGAAGTAACAGGAATCCCCCCCCCCCCCTTAATCTTGCCCACTGCTTGCAAGGCAGGAAAAAGGGATACCTGCTGGAGGCAAGAGACCAATACAGAGCTGAAAGTGGCAAGCTGAACATCATACTAGACCTTGGGGATCCAAGGATCCAGTGCCCCCCCAGAGAGTAGTCCTGATTATCCACAGCACCTCTCTCTACCCCTTCCCCCCAAACCCACCCAGACATTCTACAACAATGGAAAGCCATCACAGGGGCTAGTGAGCCATAAATATCACAGTAAGGGGATATTTCATTGAGTTCAGGAGTAAAAAAAACTTCCTTGGAATACCAAAGCCCCCAAAAGTTAGAGGGACTTATTTTCCGTATCCTAACTGAATTTACACGGGGGGGGGTGGTCATGTCCACCTATGTTGCCTTGAGCAGCATTTTGATTCTGCTTTGGTACTTTACCTCAAGTTAATCCCATTCCTTTAATTGTAATAATTTAAAATGTTTTACCATAAGCTAGAGGAAAGTGCCACAGTCCTTCAGAGGTCCAGCAAATGCTAGTACTTCACCTGATGACTTGGGCCTGAAATTAGATAATCTTACCAACCTCATAGCCAGGGTACCGAATAACATGGTGCAAATTTGATCTAAAAATGCTGCATTTAAGGTAGCATTAGAAAGATGCATCACAAAAACTGAATTTTTGGAATAGTCATTCAATAGTGAAGCCACAAAATTACTACACTGCAGGGAGGATATCTTCGCTCATTCTATGTGCATTCAGTGCTTAGAATACAAGCTGGTAAATTTAGAGGATTGAATTTGCTGCAGCAACTTTCAGCTCCTAGGCCTGCTGGAAGGTAAAGAACAAGGAGACCTTTGGTTATTCCTGGAACCTCATGCGATGGTACTGAGTAATGCTATGTTGTCACCAGCATTAATGGAAGCCCTCAACCTACAGCTAATATATCCCACCCAGATAGAAAGAGCACATAGAGTACTGCTACCACCCTGTCAACAGCCAACTGCTTCAAGACAAATAATCTTTAGGCTAGTCAGCCAGCTGGACAAGCTGTGACTGTTGCTGCAGGCCAAGGAAGGAAAACCCTGTCTTCTACTGGGTTCACATGTGTGGCTTTCCCAGGACTGCTCCAGAGACACTGAAAGTCAGGACTGCATTTTCTAATATTCAGACTATATCCTATAAAATAGTATAGCATCTGGATTAAGCTACCCTGCAGTGTTACAGATTAAATGGAAAGGACAAGGAAAATCCTTTAACTTCCCCGCGGAAGCTCATTCCATGCTTAGCTTGAAAAAACTCCAGCCTACAGCAGAAAGTGATAAAAGAAGTAGCCAGCAGGAATCTCTTAAAATCACAAACCAGCTCAAAACAGGCCAAGCGAAGGAAGCTATGGGCTTAAGGAAATGTGCAGCTGTTATGTCATCAGGCATGGAGTCTGCTGATAGATACAACCTAAATGGGGAGGGGAGGGACCTGGAGCACAAAGGGGGAAAAGGACTGTCCATGAGTGTGAAAATCCTTTGCAAAACAGCTCTTTACAGAGGTGAGAGTGGATAACAATTGTTTTGTTCCTTTAATGAATCAGGATGAGATGGATGACAGCCCAGTACTTTCGGACTGCCCAGAAAACTCAACAATGCCAACTGTAGCTGTGGCAACAGCAAATCTCATTTGCCACCTGATTCTCATTTGATACAGATCAAGCAGAAAGGAACAGTCAAGTAAGGGTAAGTACCGGGGCAAGCTGGCTAACGATATATTTTTTTCTAATTGTGCGACAGGATATCTTGGAAGTCACAAAGTCATGAAGTTGACAAGATTTTCCCAATTTTCTTGAAGTTCTAAACTACAAATAAAGAACAAATGAGCTAAAAACTAAGTTGAATACAACATCTTTTCTCCCTTTGGTGGGTTTTCTGATGATATTCTAAAGTACAAAGTGCTAAAAACTAAGGCGGTTACAACATCTTTTCTCCCTTTGGCTGCCGTTTTTTGTTTTATGAAGTTAAGATGACAAGACTATTAGATTGCTTCTTTAATAGTTAACACCTATTGTTAACTTTACTTTGTGACTGTTGCGAAGAACATTATGATCAAGTCATAGATTGAGTTACCTTAATCCTTGTGTACAGTTATTCTTCTTAATTAAGTAATAACACTTGGTTATGATTTATTCTTGTAACATATAAGATGGCACTTTTTACCTCAGTAAACATTAGGGGCTTATTATCAGCCTATAAGTGAAGAATGTAAAATAGCTAAACAGCATGAAAAAGACAAACTAGTAACTTCAAAATGGAAAAAAACAGGATCCAACCAAGAGACACACTAAGGCACAATAAGCTAGCGCTTTCATCCACTTTTAATGATGTGAACTTCTTCAGGAAAAAATAATAATAACCACCTACCCATCTTTTAAATGATTCATTACAGGAAATGATGTCATAATCTGCACAATCAAATAAATTTAAAGTAATAATAATGTAGTATTTATATGTATGTATATACATTTTTATAGATATATTAATTATTTTATATAGTATTATTACTTTAAATTTATTTGATTGTGCAGATTATGACATCATTTCCTGTAATGAATCATTTAAAAGATGGGTAGGTGGTTTTTATTATTTTTTCTGAAGAAGTTCACATCATTAAAAGTGGATGAAAGCGCTAGCTTATTGTGCCTCAGTGTGTCTCTTGGTTGGATCCTGTTTTTTTTTCCATTTTAAACAGCATGGTCAGTTACTGTGAAGATTATGGGATGGTTCTTCTGTGCAAGACCTTAATGTTTCTGCTAAGGCAGGAGTATTCCTACAAATCAAAGCCAGCTTAGGTTGGCAGTTACAATACAAAGTTCAAGGTCAAGAGGGTTGCTTAGTGATGAGTTTTTCAAATGCCAGAGGGCTCAGTTACTGTTGCTTCAGTCTGTGGGCCTGATGTAGACCACCCACCATTTTTTCTGACTTTTTTTGAGCAGTGTTTACATCCAATAGTGCATCCCTCAAAATACTCATAGGAGACGATTCTGTATCAGTTAGGACCCTCCCTAGAGCTGAAAAGCTCATCAAGACCCAAGAGGTAATTCAAACGAACTGTTCCTAGGGAAGGTTAGTAGACACCTAGTGTTTATTCACCCCCTGTGAGTTGTCTTACACATACATAACATACGGCAAGTCATCTAGCCATATTGACTAAAAACTCATGGGCAAGATGGTCAAGGCCAGTATTACAGCGCCACATACAGATCATGAGCTATTTAGCCTGAATGAGAGCAAAAATACCATACCTTAGAGGATGGACATCCTAATTTTAAAAGATATAGATATGAAAGATAAGGTATATCAATGAGTCGCCAGATATCTCGTGGTCAAACCCCTGGTTCCATGCCACCCGTGGTATGGTGGGAATCTGTTTAAGTTAGAACTCAAAGGCAAAATCCTTAATCTTATCTAAATGGAACACTAAGATTAACCATTTAGAAGACGAGGCTACTAAAGCTTGGGTAGCCTGTAGAAGACGTAGGTTCAGGAATTCTAGTAAATTCTGGAGCTCTAGCGAAGCCAAGAAATCTCTTAATATAGCATGCCTATATATAGAAAGGGTTCGTCTTTGTTCATGGGTGGAAGGGAACAAGCTGGGTGTTCTCCTGGCATGTAGGCTGAGATGGTGGAGACAGAATATGTTCATTTCCACATTTCCTCTCCCTCTAAAAACAACTCGGTCTTTTCAACTAAAGATATAAATGTGGAATTTTATGGGTGTTATGAATCTTTATATTCACAAAGTTAAGATCAAGATGTCACCAGTAGGAAAGCCGCCAACTTTCTCTACGGTCTAGCATGGGGTATGATCACAACAGAAGAAGCCAGTGATAAGGTGTACAGAGCAAGATGTTGAATAGACTATATCCCATTCTTCCCAAGGAAAAGCTCCTGGCGCAGATGGATTCAAATTGGAATGGTAAAAGCTGTTAAGGGAAGTTATTTTCCCCTAGTCTGGCAAAGATTTTTACAGAATACCATGTCAAGATCATATAAATCCTTAGTCTCAAAATTGAATTATTACAGTGCTCCCCAAACATGGGAAGGATCCAGCCTATGTGAGTTACTATATACCTTTTTCCTTGCTGAGCATAGATGTCATATTATACTCCAAGATAGTAGCAAAAAGGATTAAAGCATGCATCCTTCCAACCTAAGCCAGATTCCTGCCCAACAGATGCAGTGTGGATCGCTTAAGAACATTGCAGTTATGCAAGCAGGACTTGAAGAACACCCCTCTGCCAGCACTGTCCTCTCTAGTCACCCACTGGTACATAAAATATTAGCGTTGCTCAAGCAGTACATATGGGAAGGGAAAAGGTGCCAAGGTTCCTAGTGTGGTAGCTGCAGCCCCAGCCTTTGAATTGGATCTGGATATTCCTAACTGTAGATGTTGTGCACAAGCCTTTACCTTGTGCACACTATTCCCTTAGAGACAATGAGCTACTCAGATGCGCCATAATTGAAGGTAAAACATTAAATTCACATACACCATGGGCTGTAAGCTGGTTTACATAAAATCTGACCAGGAAACTTGCTGTCTGGCCATTGATCATGGGGCCCTTCCAAGCACTCAAAGGCCTATACAAGTCCCCCCCCTCCCATTCAGGTATGGGACACAACAGTCCCTTATATGGGTTTGACCACTTCTGGTTGTTGATAACCATCCTGTGCAGTTTCCTAGCTGGGTACAAAAAAGAATAACATATCTAAACGATGACACCAGTACCTTAGATGGGTGCAGAGATATAGCTAGATGTTCATCGTGTTACCCTGCTGCAGTCATCACACTTGGGTTATCCTGTCATCAGGCGGTCCCGCAGTCGGCCTGAATTCCAAAGTCTTGGTCCGGCATCGGTTGCTGTTGCTTCTTCCCTGACGTCAGTGCGCCAGGGGTATATAAGAGGCATCCGACGCCATTTTCTCCAGTCTTTCTTGCCGCGCGGTGCCTGAAGCAGAAGCAGTTCGCAAGTGCCGGTGGGCCGACACCTGAGATTTTCGAAAAGAATTTCAGTCCGAAGTCTTCAAAGCTAAGTACCCCGTTGGGGAACCTTTTCTTGCCTCAGTCCGATGTCAGAAAAAGTTAACAATTGCATTTCTTGTGGGAAGCAAATACCTCATAAGGACTTTCATTCTTATTGTATACCTTGCCTAGGCCCAGACCACGACGTCACTGGTTGTCGGTTTTGTGCTAGGTTCAATAAGCAAACTATAAAGCGATGCTTTGATTTCGCACGACACTACTTCGGTGGGAAATTTAATTACACTATGCTGTCGGAGCAACCGACTACCGGCGTGCATAAAAAAACACAAAGATAAAGACAGGCAGCCTAGATCCAAGCCAGAATCCGAGGCCTCGGCTGGGCCGGTCGCCGGTTCTCCGGTTTTCAGTGAGGCGCCTACACAGCCCCTGGCTACCACAGAATTGGAACCCCAGACCGCTTCAGATTCTCTAGCAGAGAGAGTTCTAGGCCGACTCAGCCATTTTCTTTAGGCCCTACCGACGACATTGCAGAAGGAGAAGCTGGTGCTGTAGAAACACCTTCGGTTTCAGAAGGTGTCTTCAGACCGACTACTCTCGCCATAAAATCTTATGCTAAGCTTAAGGCTCCTCTAAAACCAAAAAAAGACTGCACATCAGTCTCCAGTTCAAGGCCCCATGCCTAAGAAACAGATGCTTAAAATGGCTGAAGATTTGATTTCTTTAATCAGGGGTTCCCAACCCCCCCCCCCCCCCGACAAAAGGCCTAGACAAGAGGAGGATTATGCCTCCTCTGATCAAGTGTCTGTTTCCTCAGGCTCCTCTGAGGAACAGGATTACTTCTTTCCCCCTTATGAAGATTCTGATGCTGAAGATTCCATTCCCTCAGCTTCTCCCCCTGAAGACTATTCCTTTGGGGAAACCTTACATACCATGAGGGAACATTTCCACTGGGAAGGTCAGGACTACTCAGACTCAAAGAAAAGGCTCCGAGAGTTTCTTTTACTCCCCCAGCACAGCCAGCACAGACCACTTGCTATCCTCCCAGTTTTAGACATTGTGGATGATGTTTACTTAGAGGCTAGTCTAAATCCAGATTCTCTGCCTCCTGCTCCAACCAAACCAGATAGATACTATAGAGTGCCTGACTCACACAAATTCCTTTACAAAAGCCCTGTTGCTGATCCAGAGACGATCTCCCAGGGTCCCAAAGGGGCTAAAGCTTCTATGGCTAATAATCCTGTACCCTCTGAAAGGGACTTCAGAGCACTAGATAGGTGGGGGAAGAAGGTTTACACCTCAGCTACTCTAGCTATGAGAGCACTAAATTGTCAGTTTCACATGCTTAAATGCCAGCAATTCCTAAAGTCTCAAATAAAACAAAAGATGAGCACGCACCCTCAACAGTCTGAATTCAAGGAAATGCAGGATCTGTTGCACGCAGCTGAACAGGTGGGCAAACATACTTTACAATGTGGATTTGATTCCTTGGAAGCTTCCTGTAGAGCAGCTGTTACTGGATCTGTTATACGTAGGCATGCTTGGTTAAAGGAACAAACTCTGCCTGATCATGTTAAAGCAAAGTTACTAGATGCACCCTTACAGGAGAATGTCTTATTTGGGGTTGTAGCAGAAGAGGGTTTAAAGAAAATGGAGGATAAGGCAAAATCTATGCAGACGGTCAAAGATTTCTTACAGGTACAGCCCCCACGCTTCAGCAGAAATTGGCCAACAAAAAATTGGTCCTTTCCAGCTTCTGACAGACCACAGAGGGGTAAATACAGGTGCCCAAGGGGCAGAGGACAAGCACAAATCCCTTACAAACCTCGCCAATGGGGCACTGCAACACAAAAGGGAGGAGAAGACAGGTCCCACACTACTAGAAGGCAAACACAATGACTTAAACCTCAAACTGCCAAGCAAAACTCTCTTGGCAGCAACCTTGGGAGGAAAATTAGCACTTTTTACAGACAACTGGCGCATCATCACAAAGGACAAATGGGTCCTAGACATTATCTCACAAGGATACAGATTCCATTTCCACACCTTGCCAAGGATAAAAGGAATGCCAAACCTGCCACAAAATCAATGGGCAGAGGCATAAAAACAAATTACAGCTCTCATGGACATGAGAGCCATTCAACTGGTACCTACACAGGAGCAGGTCCAAGGATTTTACTCAAGGCTCTTTCTAGTCCCCAGAAAGGACAATGCTTGGAGACCCATTCTGGACCTTTCAATTCTAAACACCTTCTTGCAAGTACCCAAATTCAAGATGCTAACACTACAGCTACTTCCCATGTTGGGCAAGAAAGCTTGGCTAGTAATGCTGGACCTCAAGGAGGCATACCTGCATGTCCCTATCAGACAAAATTGCAGAAGATACCTCCGTTTCATTGCAGGTTCAACCCATTACCAATTCTCTGCACTGCCCTTTGGCTTATCTACTGCGCCCTGGGTCTTCACAAAATGCCTGGCACCAGTAATTGCATACTGCAGACAAAGAGGAATTCAAATATACCCATACCTGGACGACTGCCTCATCCAAGCAGAAAGCAAGGACATTCTCTTACAACATCTGGCTTTTGTAAAACACCTTCTAAGTTGCCTAGGGTACACAGTAAACGAAAAGAAATCAAAACTATTGCCCACACAAAATATGACATTCCTGGGTGCCAGCTTAAATACAATGGCCCAGATGGCTTATCTGATGCCAGACAAACAACTACAACTAACTCAATACTTCAAAACAATGGCAACAAAGACCCAACTCCCTGCAAGAAAAATTCTGCAGGCCTTGGGCTTCATGGCATCTTGCATACTACTAATACCATTTGCAAAACTGCATATGAGGAAATTACAATGGTACCTAAAAAGCGTATGGACTCAACACAGCCACAGCTTGGAAACAATGATACCTCTCATTCCCTGCCTTCAACAGGAGTTTCTATGGTGGTCACAGGCATGTCACCTCAATAAGGGTCAGCTTTTCACCTTACCCCCAGCCAGGCAAACTGTGACAACAGATGCATCGGACTATGCCTGGGGGGCACACGTGGCAGGACGGTGCGTTCAAGGCATATGGACTGCAGATCAAAGGAATCTGCACATCAATCAAAAAGAAATGCTAGCTGTACAGAATGCCCTGACAGCCTTCAAGGACCTCTTACATCCAGGACAGCTTATAATAAGGACAGACAACACCACAGTAATGTGGTACATAAACAAGGGGCTACACACTCCTACCCACTATGCAGGAAAGCAATGACCTTGTGGAACACAGCACTGGCTTTCCAAGTTCAATTACAAGCTCAATTCCTGCCAGGAAAAAAGAACACATTGGCAGACGACCTAAGCAGAAACATCATGGATCCCAACGAGTGGAAACTGGATCCACAAGTATTTGCAATGATAACTCAAAAATGGGGGCGCCCAGACATAGACCTGTTTGCCAGCCCCCAAAACTATCAGCTAACAAAATTTTGCACAAGGACATTTCATCATCAAGCTTGGAAAGTGGACGCACTCTCATTCAGTTGGAAAATGCTGACAGTATATGCCTTTCCTCCATTGCCCCTTCTCACAAAGGTGCTGCTGAAAGTCAGGATGGAGAGACCCCGAATGATACTCATTGCCCCAGACTGGACACGCCAGCACTGGTACCCACTATTAAGGAATATGGCCCAGGGCCCACCATGGATTTTACCGCAAATTACTCATCAGCTCACACAGCAAGACAGTCAGATTCTACACAGCCAGCTCAAAACCTTACATTTGGCTGCATGGCAAATTACCTAAGCAACCAGACAGCTCCTCTTTCACAAGCTGTTATGGATGTTATTCTGGAGGCCAGGAGGCCCAGCACCAGGAAAGCCTACTCAGACAAATGGAAAAGATTTTGCGCCTGGAACCAAGCTAAAGGCCAAAATACTCTTCAGCCAGACATACCTCAGATTCTACAATATTTAACTGAGATGTTACACAAAGGGCTTTCTTTTTCATCTATTAAAATCCACGCTCAGCTATTTCAGCTCACTACAACACGGATCCTCCCTTATTTTCACATCCACTTCTATCTCAGAGGGGCCAAAAACATTAGGCCTCCCAGGAGAGCGCCAACACCAACTTGGGACCTCAGTTTTGTTCTGGAAAAACTTACGCTACCTCCTTTTGAGCCAGCTTTCTCAGCTGACTTAGTTTATATCATGGAAGACTGCCCTGCTGTTAGCAATTACTTCAGCCAGAAGAGTCTCAGAGCTTCAGGCACTAATGGCAGTAGAGTCTTTCCTCATTTTTCATCAAGACAGAGTTTCTCTACGAACTAACCCCTCCTTTATGCCTAAGGTGGTATCCATTGTGGCTCTAAATCAAACCATCCGTTTACCCACCTTCTTTCCAAATCCACAGAACAAAGGAGAAAGACTCCTGCATTCCTTGGACATTCACAGGCAGCTACGTTACTACTTGGATAAAACTAAGGTTTTCAGAAAATCTGACCAGCTTTTTGTATCCTATGCTACAGCATCACAAGGAAAGGCCATCTCAAAACAGACCATTTCCAAATGGATAGGACATTGCATATGTTTTTGCTACACCCATCATGGAAAACCAGTTCCTGCTAGCATAAGGCCCCACTCTACCAGGGCTGCAGCTACATCTACAGCCTTCCTCAGGGGGGTGCCAACCAAGGATATTCTGGAAGCTGCAACTTGGAGTTCAGTACACACCTTCACCAAACACCATCACTTACCACTTTACTCTAAGACTAGAGCTGGCTTCGCCACTGCAGTTTTGCAGGGCCTTCTAGCCTCCTCTAACCCTGTTTGACTCCACCTCCCATCCTTAGCTTTGGGATTCTACCCAAGTGTGATGACTGCAGCAGGGTACCACGATGAATGTAGTACAGTTTTGTACCTACCATAAGTGTAGATGTTCGAGCGTATACCCTGCTGCAGTCCAGGTTACCCTCCCTCCATCCCCTCTGACCTAACTAAAACCTTTCAATACCTTAAAATCTGATACAACCTTTGTGGTGTATTTGCTTATAGCTGGAGGGATGTTTTGTTTGTGCTAAACTTTTATTATTGGTACTATCTACTGACCACCTTTTGGGGGGGGCACCTGACATGTGGGGCAAGAAAAACTGAAGAAAATGGCGTTGGATGCCTCTTGTATACCCTGGCGCACTGACTTCGGGGAAGAAGCGACAGCAACCGACGCCGGACCAAGACTTTGGAATTCAGGCCAACTGCGGGACCGCCTGACGACAGGATAACCCAAGTGTGATGACTGCAGCAGGGTATACACTCGAACATCTACATTTATGGTAAGTACAAAACTGTACTTTTCCCAATCCTGTAATGCCAGTGGCAACTTAGAACCTGCAGACGTTTGGTCATATATGTGCTATAAGTACACCTTGCTAAATTCCAGATTCAAGGATTGAGGAAGATCTGATTAGTGCTGTTTTTTTTTTCTACTGGCTACTGCTTATAGAACCCAACTGGATTTTCAAAGAGAGAGGAATAACTTACCTTACAGTGCATTGAGTAGAATTTAGATCTGATTTAGCAGAATGAGTTTATGAATACAGTGGTAAGACTCAAAAACTAGCCATCCTAAAATAATCCTGTGCCTCCAAATGGAATATTGGTCCCCAGCTGATTAGTGTAACATGCTCTGCATGTGGTGAAGTTTCACTGGATTCCTGGCATAAGTTTTGGCAATGTACCCAGATCTAGGTATTATGGGCTCAACTTTATTATCAAATATTCCAGAGGATGGAGACAACTTTATTGATTTCCACAGAGCTATGAATGTTTAATGTTGCTGTAGTGGTGATCCCCCCCCCATGGTAGGATTCCCAAACTTTGGTGTATGCAGGTTGCTGGTATAGCCAGCAAGTGGAAGAATCCTGAAGATCTCTCATGGGCAGACGGCTAGTTAAGGGAGGGAAAAGACATCTGGCCATTTGCCTCATGTCAGAGCTACTATACCATGGGACATCTATTTCCAACTCATTTAGTATCTATAATTTATGACATATTCTGATCAATTGCTGTAGAGTGAAGTTTTCTTATGGGTATAACATGCTGTGCTATTTGAAGTTATTATCCATTGCTTTTTGCAATGTGTATTTCATGCCAGTTTTATAATTTTTCTTCCTCTTTGTACATAGTTCTAGCCAAGTTTTTTGGATATTATCTGTTACTGTTTAATAAAGTTTGTCTGTAAAAAAAAAAAAAAAAAAAAAAAAGATTTTCTACAACAAGGATCCATTCAGTTTGTGCCTGCAGAAGAGGACACAGGAATCTACTCAAGAATATTCATGGTCTCAAGAAAGGAAGGCATCTGAAGACCAATCCTAGATTTGTCAAAGTTAGTCGAGTTTCTTGATACACACAAGTTTAAAATGCTAACTGCACAAAACTATTGCCCATGATCTTTCAGGGAGTCTATATGGTGACCCTAGACCTGAAGGATGCCTACCTTCATACTCTTATAACCAAGGAGCTCAGGAAATATCTTTGGTTTCTGGCAGGGGGATTACAATGCCAGTTCTGTGCTTTACCATTTGAATTATCTGCTGTTCCGAGTTTTCACCAAATGTCTAGCACAGATTATAACCCATTGCAAAACTTTAGGTGTTCACTTTTACCTAGATGACTGACTGATCCAGGGGAGAACCACCCTGGAGCTTCAGACAGCCCTGAAAGTAACCATGGATTTTTTCAAGAAGGTAGGCCTCACCCTCAACCTCTGCAAGTCTGAGCTACAGCCACAGACAAGAATTTTCTTTCTGGGTGCACTGATAGTCTCAGTAAAACAAAATTTCTTCCTACTCCCAAGACAAGGTTTCTTATTGTTAAGCCATCTGCTGAGCCTAATACAAAGGCAGACTGCCACTGCAAGGGAATACCTAAGGACATCGAGATACATGGCATCCTGCATCTTAATGGTTCCTCTTGAAAAACTGCACATGAAAAACTCAAATGGTTCCTAAAAAAACACCTGGGAACAACATTTACAACTGTTAGCAACTATGGTGCCTCTTCTCCTCTGCCTGAAAAGGAAATAGTTTGGTAGAAAGACACCTTTCTACAGAACATAGGGACAAACTTGTCTACTAGAGAAGGACAAAACTATCACCTCAGGCAGCTCAGATATTGCCTGGGGAGCACACTTAAGGACAGAATAAGGTGCTGGAAAGCTGGACTCCAGAATAAAGGAAACTGCATGTAAACCAAAAAGAAATGATGGCAGTGTTTCTAGCTATAAAAACCTTCCAAAACGGTCTTAAGCATGGGAACACTGCAGATTTGGACAGACAATATTGTGTGGTACATAAACAAATTTTTTCCCCTTTTGTAGTCTATTGCTAGAGATATGGTTTTTGGCACAGAAAATACAACTGATATTAATAGCATCCTACATCCTGGTCCAGAACAGCACCATAGCAGATTCTCTGAGCAGGAGGGACCTCTGGACCCAGTGGATGGATGCTGAAGAGAGAGAGAGAGAGAGAATTTTCCTGGCTCTCACCCAGCAATGGGGATACCGCAGTATAGATGTCTTTGCCTCTCCTCAGAACAGATAGCTACAATGCTTCTGCTCTAGAACCCAACAAACAGGGACATGGAGAGCGGACACTTTCAACTTCAAGTGGACAAGCCTCATCCTGTATGCCTTTCCTGCATTCATACCCAGTGTATTGCTAAAGGTTAGGTTGGATAGGCCAAGTGTGGTACTCATAGCCCCCTTGTCTCCCTTTTGTTGACCCACAGCAAACGGACATGCTGTACTGTTCCCAGCTGATAGATCTACTCAGAATTACAACAAAATAACAAAATAAAAAATAGAGAGGAGGAAAAATATAAAACTTTAATACTATCTTAGCGCCTCGGCATACAAGTCTTCAAAGGCTCTCTTTGAAGGCTTGTATGCCCAGGTGCTAAGGTAGTATTAAAGTTTTATAATGTGAACTATCTCGCATTCATTCTTACTGATGGGTTTGGAGCCGACCCTCCGCTCTGACTCGGCCGTTTTTACAAGCTCAGGGTCTCCAGCTAGCTCAAGGCTAATTCCCTATACCGTGATGCACTAGTGCTCCAACTCCGATCTTGTTTGCTGCAGAAACAGATCGAGAGTCTTCTGTGCTAGCTGAGGCTAGTGCTCCAACTCCGATCTTGTTTGCTGCAGAAACAGATCGAGAGTCTTCTATGCTAGCTGAGGCTAAGTACAGACTTTTTGAAATATTTTATAGTTAAATTTATCTAGTTTCTTTAAAAAAAATAGTTTGGAGGTCTTTTTCCTCATTATAATGTGCTGTTTTACTGTTGGTTTTTATTAAAAATATAATCTTTAGTTATAACTTGGATCCTTGGTTGTTGAACCTGTTCTTACCCTATCCCCTTTTTTTCAGAATTAATATAGTTGTATGTTTTTTGCCTCAAAAGAGAGTATCTTGACAGTTCACTTATAGTGTGCAGTGTTTAACGTTGTAGTGCAGTTCAAATAGGTAATTAGCATTTTTGTTTAACAGTTAGTTGTTAGGAGTTGACCATTTTGTAATTGCAGCAGTCTGTTTTTTATTAGAGGACTCAATTTTCCTTTTTTCCTTTTATTTGAATGGATTAGTGTGTGCGTGTGTGTGTGTGGTGTTCTCCTTTCGATTCTAGAAATTACTATTATAGAGATTTGTTGGGCAATAACCTCATTTAAATTAGAGAGGTTCAAGCCAATTCTTTCCTTTCTGGATTTAAAGTGTCCTAAGTGTGGACAAAAAATGTCTTTAACTGATGGTCACACGGAATGTGTATATTGCTTAGGAGCAATTCATTTACAGGACTCTTGTGCTATATGTCATTCCTTTAGCTCAAGAGTCCTGCAGGAGAGAAAAAAACAAACTGATTTTAAGAGGGCTCCTAAAGTCCTCATTCACTGAAGCCCTTGAACAAGGTCAAGAACTACAAAAAAGTAAGTCGCCTACTTCTGAAAAATCCTCTAAAAGATCTTCTAATTCCTCAGAGTCGGAGCCATCTAAGAAGGCACCGAGATTATCTCCGATTGTTTCTAAAGAAGTTCACTCTGCAAAAATTTCAACCTCGGCTCCACTGCCTTCGGAACCGATGGTTTTACAAGTAAAGAGCTGGTCCCATGCTCTGGAGCTGGTATCTCCAAATTTGAGATCACCTATTCTTAAGGAGTCAGCATCTTCAGCTCCCTCGACTAGGTCCTCAAGAAGTCTTTCTGATTTGGATGTGGATCGTGTTGTGCAGAGACTACTAAAGACACCGGCGCTTGCAAAATTATCAGAACCGACCCTTATGACTTTGGAACCGACATGGCCTTTCTCCTCTTCTTTGATTCCTCCTCCGACCCGACCAGTGGTCTCGGAGCCGGAATGTGTGGAGCCAATGGTGATGGGTTTGTTGGAGCCGAGACCTATCCCAGGTTCTTCGGCTCCGACTTCTCTGACTATTTCGGTGCTGTCCGTAGAGTCTAGGGATCAACACTCGTCGGTTGGGTCCGGGCGTTTGAGTGGAGCCGATATTTTGTTGGATCCAACTCTTCCTCTCTGAGTCAGACTCCAAAAAGGCATAGAGACACAGAGCTTCAGGAAGCCCCGGTGGGTGGTCCCTTGTCTTCCGAGACCTGTCCAGAATACCCTTCTGAAGAGGCTCCTCAAAAGAGAACTTGCAAGAGGAAGCATTTAGACTCCCCACAGGAGTCTCTTACATCAGACATGGACCTAGATGAATCAGAAGGGTCCCCACGGTCACCCTCTAAGGATGTCTCCTTTGCACACATCCTAGAGATCCTAAAGCAGAGAAGCTGGAAGTTTATTAACCCTATTGATGAGGAGTCTGTGTACCTGAAAGCTTTTGGGTCTCGACCTTCCACCTCTTGGGTGTCTCCATCTTTCGGCGAGCTTTCAGAATTACTTTGTCGAAAGGCATGCGAGTCTCCAGACACAGTGGATCCCATCCCTAGGAGGCCGAATAAGTTCATAACCATTCCCCAAGACAGAAGTTTTCTTGCAAAAGGTGTTCCAGTGGATGCTATGGTGGTGGCGGCCACTAAAAAGGAGTTATCAGAAACATCCTCATCTGTTCATCCACGGAATAAGGATTTGCGGATGATGGACAGATATGGAAAGCGCATGTTTTTATCAGCGGCATTCACACTCAGGTCTCTGAACTACTTAACCCATTTTACTAGATTACAGAGAGATCTCATTAAAGAGCTAGGAGATGCTCTCCAGGGTTCAGTAGTTGAGGGGATATCAGAGAAAGTATCATCCCAGCTCTCCACCCTCAACTCCCTAGTAAACTCGTCCATGAGGCTTATGTCTTATGCAGCCAATGGGGCGAGTAGGTCAGCATCTTCAGGAATCTCCTCAGGAGACATTCCTGGATGCTCCTCTGTAATTTCGTGGAACCCTTAAGTCATCCTTTATAAACATCTCTTTTGATGGCTCGTCCCTTTTTGGACCGAGGGTAAAAGAAACAATAACCAGGTGTGAACAAGAAGGAAAGACTCTCTCTGCTGTGGGAGTACGTTTTTCCACCCCTTCCAGACCCTATCCCAAAGGTCAAAAGGGGGGAAAAGATGTGGTTCTGGAAATCCCAGAGAGTTTTTCCTAACACACGTGGTGAATGCTCCTTCAGGGGCAGAGGAGGAAGAAATAACGGAAGATGCCGCCCACTCGGCAGAGGGGGTCTGCAAAACCAGGGTGACTGGGAATCCTTTTCCAGAAAACCCTTTCGGCTCTCCTGAGAGGAGGCCAGTCCTGTCCCACTCTGGAGGCAGTCGCGGGATGCCTATCTTTGCACCCAGTCGCCTGGCTAAAAATTACACAAGACTCATGGGTGCAAAGAATCATATCCAGAGGTTACTCAGTACCTTTTTCAATACTATCTCTCCCCAACGAAAGGATCCCGGATATTCCACCCAATAAAAGGGATCAAGCAACCATAGAAATTCAAAAATTGCTACAAAAAAGAGCCATCCAGTCAGTCCCCGCAGACCAATTTGGATCTGGAACTTACTCAGGGATCTTTTTAGTTCCAAAAAAAAAACGGGACTGGAGACCAGTGCTGGATCTCAGCAGACTAAACAAGTCCCTAAAAAAGACAAAGTTCCGGATGGTCATGTTGCAGTCAATATTTCCTTTTCTAGGGGAAGACCATTGGATGTGCTGTATAGACCTTCAGGATGCGTACTACCACATAAAAACGGACAGGCCATCCAGGAGGCACTTGCGCTTTCGGCTGGGAGTCCGTCACTACCAATTTCAAGCTCTGCCCTTTGGCCTCACTACAGCCCCCAGGGTGTTCATCAAATGCATGGCAGTAGTCACGGCTCACCTGAGACAGCTAGGAGTACAGATGTTTCCATACTTGGACAACTGGCTTCTAACCGCCACCACCAAGCAGCCACTACTAGAAGCAAGGAACACAACGTTACAGCTGTTTGCAGAGTTAGGAATTACATTATGAAAAATTTGTCTTATTGCCATCTCAACATACCGTTTTTACAGGAGCAGAGCTAAACACAAGTACAATGATGGTAAAACTTCCAGAGGAAATGATTCAGGTCCTTCTAAAACAGGTGCTGAATCTCCTGCACAAAACAAAAGCCCAAACCAGAGAAGTTCTGAAGGTTCTAGGCACAATGGCAGCTTCTATCACAATAGTTCCTATGGCGCGCATGCATATGAGGATCTTACAGTGGCTTCTTTTTGCCCAGTGGTCGATGCAAATGCTCCCAGTATCCCACAAAATAACTCTTAACACCAGCTTGCAAAAAGGATTTTTTTTTGGTGGCTTCATTCAGACCAAGTAAGCTCCTCTAGCCACAGTGACTACGGGCACTTACCAGATAGGGGGGGGGGGGCATTATCTGGGAAGAACAGTCCAAGGCACGTGGAAGAAACACTAGATTCACTTGCCCATTAATGTTCTGGAGATGAGAGCAGTGCTTCTAGCTTTGCAGGCATTCCAAGACTCTCTACCTGTGCTAACAATTGCAATTCAGACAGACAATATGTCAGTGGTATGGTACATAAACAAGGAGGAACCAGATCTTATCCCCTATGTCAAGAGGCCCTGAGAGTATGGCAGTGGACGACGTCCTCCCAACGCCTTCTAATAGCAACGCACATCCCGGGGAAATCCAACGTGATTGCGGACAAACTCAGCAGACATATACTGATGTTACATGAGTGGTCCCTCAAACAAGAGATAGCAGAGAGCATTTTCGGCAGATGGAGACAGCCTTGCTGCGACCTTTTCATCACATCCACATACACAAAATGTAGTGACCGTTTCACCCTGATTCCCTCTCAGGGGAAGTCCCTGAGGGATGCACTCGTACACAATTGGCCCCCGGGTTTCCTGTATGCTTTTCCTCCTTTTCTGTTAATATCCAAAGTCATTCAGAAAGCCATATTGTTGGGAAGGACCTTAATCCTGATAGCCCCTTACTGGCCTCGTCAAATTTGGTTCCCCTTCCTACAACCTTATCTCATACTCATCTCAACTTAACTATAAAAAAAGTACATGCCAAATTGTGATCGCTCTACCACATTAAACCATTCCTCACTAACAATACAAGATCAGCCATTGCTCACTTCCAACTTCTATCCACACTACTTTACTCAGCCACTATCCTAACAACTCTCAATAAAGCTGACCTAAGCAAAATGGAAGCATGCTACAATAGAATTGCCCGCTTTGCTGCAAATTGCCCATATAGGACCCATCACTGTACTGCTCTGCACCAGCTCCACTGGCTTAAACTGCCTAACCTACTAACTTATAATCAGCTCTGTCTCTGTCACTCTATCTACTACTACCCCTAGTAAGTGTCCTGTCCTTAAAAACCTAGTACAACAGCACTCAGCCACAAGACCTCTTCGATCATCAAACAAACTATTGCTAGAACTCACCAACAGCAATAATGGCTTTGGTGACTCACTATATAATACAACAGTGACTAGAAAATGGAACACCCTTCCAGTTAGTATACAAATCACATCCTCTAAAGCCTACTTTAAAAACCTCATCAGGCCATAGCTGAAGCAAAGCTGGCTATGCTATGACTGCTCCCCAGGCTAGAACAATCGGATAACAAACATATACTATCCCCATCTTACTTGCGAAACTCCCCACTCTCACTCACATATACTGACCCCACCAAGTTAAATAAATGCTACTTTTAAAAATGTAGACATTAACTAGTACTACCAGTGGTCAAATTACAAATAGTTACCATGAAACTGTATTATTAGTTATACTACTACCTGCAGTGGGTTGTCTTTCAAACTACTGCTAAAAATATTCCAGGGTGTACTGTGTATGCATTGTATTGTGTTTACAGACCAAAACTAGGTACCATGAAACTTATTAATTATACTTATTATTAATTAATGTTTTTTCGATTTTTTTCTGAGCTTGTGTGTCTCTATACCACTGCAAAAAAAAAAACGTATATTTTATATATACTTGTGATTTTGTATATTTTATATGTACTTATGATGTTGTTTAAGCATAAAATGCATCTGTGATTGTCTTTCAGTGTGGAGCTTTTCTCCCCGGGCCTCTGCTGACAAAAGAGCCTTTGGCACATTTGGACACCCCCGGTTAACAAATGTAAAATAAAAATAAAAGAGGAACCTTGGATCCTGGACCCGGTACAGTATCTTCTGATATACATTCTTCAGGAGTTCTTCACCCCTCTCTCAAATCCCTCCAGTTGACTTCTTGACTGCTCCAGTTCCAAACATAACCAGGTTACAAAATCTTTCATCGCCCACTCGACACACTTTGATATCTTCCAATAAAATCTGTATGAGAAAATTGTATCTTAGCAAATGGAAAAAGATTCTCCTTTTTGGCCCTACAGAATAAGATTGACCCTTTCTTTGCATCTCTTTCTTCTATCCTAGAATTCCTGACAAAGTTTTTCGAAGGTGTAGCAGCTGCTGCTATCAGGGTGCAACTAGCAGCAATTTCAAATTTTCATCTAGGTGAAAATGGACAAAGCTTCGTGTCACATAGATTGTGCAAAGCATTTCTAAAGGGCACTTATCTCTTAAGGCCGCCAGTAAAATCTCCACTACCACCATGGAATCTCAGTTTTGTCTTATCAAGAATAATCCTTCCACCCTTTGAGTCGGCGTCATCATGTCATCTTAAATTTTTAACTTGGAAAACCATCTTTTTATTGGCCATCACCTCAGCCAGAAGGGTATCAGGGCTGCAAGCATGGTCAATCAAACCCCCATATCTAGTGTTTCATAATGATAGGGTTTCTCTACATACTAATCCGTCTTTCCTACCAAAGGTCTTTTCAGAGTCAAACTTAAATCAGACCATTGAGTTACCAGTATTTTTGCCTAAGTATGGCAATAAGGCAAAATACATGCTACACCAACTTGATGTGCACAGACAGTTACGTTTGTATTTACATAGAACAAAGGAATTTAGGAAGTCAGATCAATTTTTTTGTGACTTTGTCAGATTCCAAAAAAGGTACACTGGTAGCAAAAACTACTCTGTCTAGATGGCTGTCAGACTGTATTTCCTTTACTTATAATTTGCTGAATAAAGAACTTCCACAGGTAAAATAAAGGCTCATTCAACAAGAGGAGTTGCCACTTCTTCAGCCCTTCGTGCCAGAGTGCCTATAGATACCATTTGTGCAGCAGCAACATGGGCAACTCCACATACCTTTATTACTCATTACAAAGTGGATACGGCCTCCAGGGGCAGGGAATCCTTTGAGTCCACTGTGCTGAAGAATATACTCCCATGAGCCACCCAGGAATAGAATGAATGCGAGATAGGATAACATTGCATAAAGAAGTTATGTTCTTACCATAACGTTCCATGTGAGTTATCCATCTCACTATTCATTCTTACATCCCTCCCTCCAACCTCCAGCCTGGGACTTCTAGGGGATCTAGGCCTTTTTCTGTTTGGACACCCTGTTGACTTGACCTTTTTCAATTGCTTGTTCCACAGATTCATATATGTATATAGTTTTTTAGTTGTAATCTATTCTTTTTCTTAGAGGCAAACAAGATCTGAGTTGGAGTATTAGTGCATCATGGGATAGGGAATTACACTGCAGCTAGCTGGAGACCTCGAGCTTGTAAAAATGGTCGAGTCGGAGCCAAGGATCGGCTCCGAACCCATTAGTAAGAATGAATAGCGAGATGGACAACTCACATGGAATGTTATGGTAAGAACATAACTTCTTTTTTTTTCGTCCTCTCTTTTATTTTGTTGTACTTTTAATATTTATTTTGTTTTTTTTGATAGATCTACTCACCCAGCTACAAGGGTCTGTCATTCATCCATGCCTGAGCACGCCCAAGCTAACAGCCTGGAGGATTGGATTTCAACACTGAGCAGTACAAATTATTGAAATGCTATCTGTCTTGAGGCATGCAAAAAACAACTACTAGATAATCATACTTATACAAGTGGAGAAGGTTTTCTATTTGGTGCCACTCCAAATGTATGACGCCACCTAATGCTGGTATGACTAATGCTGGAATACCTTTCAGAATAATTTATCTAGGGTCTTTTTTATTCAAGTATTAAGGTGCATGCATCTTACATCTCTGCTTGCATACCTTTCTCTTTGCTTGTTTGTGCTCACCCACATTTGAAATGCACTTCTAAAAGGGATAATTCACCTGACACTGCCCAGGAGAAACCCTGTTCATTCTTGGGACCTGAACTGTGTTTTGAAGAAGAAGAAAAAAAAAAAGCTTGCCCTGCCACCTTTTCAGCCAGCTACCTCTGCATCTGTCCATCCCCTGCAAAGATGCTCACCTGAAAGACCACAATACTGATAACAATAACATGCATTTGGACCATTTCTCCCCAGGCCTCTGCTGAAAATTGGCTTTGTTCCAAGTTGGACATCGGACTTTCTCGATAAACATATGTTAACTAAAAATAAAAACAATCCGCTCTGCCATGCTGGTCTCAGAACTACAAGCCCCGATGTGTAAAGAATCCTTCACTGTATTCCACATGGATAGAGTAACACTGAGAACTAACCCTTTTTCATGCCCAAGGTAATGTCAGAGTTTTCTTTAAACCAAGCTATATATCAGCCAGTGTTCTAGCCTGTTCCACAAAGTATTAACTTCTGAGATATACCCTTCATCGAAAGCAACCACCAGCATCTGTCAGGGCACACTCCGCAAGACACAGGGTGGCTACCACTGCCTTTCTAAAAGATGCTCAGGCTGTCTTGGAAGCTGCCACCTGCTTTTGTGTCCATACCTTTACCAAACATTACCATTTTGAAACTGCATTCAAGGCTGGGGCAGGTTTTGCCACTGCTGTTCTACAGAACCTTCTGTTTGAGGGGCCCTCAAACCACCAACCTCACAACCTGTAGAACTGGGAGTCCTTCCGAGAATCAGTACTGACTATGAGGAACACAGTATACTTGTGTTACACTTACAATAATTGTAGATGTTTAAGTATGTGTTGAAGTACCATCTCCCATCCTCTTTCTTGTATGTCTGCTTGGCCTCCCATGGCCAAGGACTGGAGTGGGTACCCTTATCCCATCATCAGCCCCCCCCCCCCATAAACTCTTTCCTCTATTTCTGGTCCAGTGTTTCCCTTTGAGAGGGTCATGTTGTCCTCTGGCATCAGATTGACGACCACAACCTAGAAAGACTTGAAGATGGCACCAATGCATGTCTGTATTATACTGTGTCCAGATGTTTACTGGGAATGATGCAAAGTGGCTGGGAATCTAGCTGGTTGCAGGCTTCTGCATGGCAGGAAGACCCAAGAATCTGTACTTCAATGTTGATCTACTCTAACATCTGTAGTTTTGGTAAGTGTAAAGCAATTGTACTTTCTTCTATCTCACGTATACATACACTCACACCTATAGCCAATTTAGAGTGTCCAGTCTACCTACTGCATGTCTTTGGAATGTGGGAGGAAAATGGAGCACCTGGAGAAAACAGAAGTGAACATGAATAGGACATGTGGACTCCTCGTAGAAGGCACCCCAGATGACACTCGAAGTGGAAAATCTCTTGCTGTAAGGTGAAAGTGCTGCCCGCTGTACCACTGTGCTGCTCACTAAATGTGCCTATGATATTCCAGATACATATGTGCTTTAGTCACTGCTACAAGGCCTGTTGCCTACAGGCATGCATGGTTTGTATATGCAGCCCTTCCTTGAAAATATAAAAGGGGAGCTCTTTATTGCCTATTTAAATAGTGTCATTCTGTTTTATTTACTATTTCCCGAGAGATATTTAAAAGCTAGGAGAAGAGGGCAGGACCATGTATCTGGTCAGGCAGCTTTTTCATTCTTCTATACCCAAGTACTCTACTGTCCTTTTACAAGAGGCTAATGAAACAAGATCAGTATAGGCTTTGCTGACAGTTTGGAAAGAAAGGTTTGTGTGAAGAGCCCAGCTTTGTAGTGCAGAGCAATAATACCTTGACTGTGATGCATGAAACCCACATTGAGTAGTGGGGGGGGGGCAGGTTAGAATAGAGGGGTCAGAATGAGCTTGCCCATAGAGGGGTGCTGGAGAGGTTTTTCCTGGTTGTCTGATTGTTTCCGTGCAAAAGGAGGCTTGCATGACATTATAGGCTTGGTACTCCCAAGCTGCTGATAGCCCTCATGGATGTGTATGTGGAGGGTGTAAGAGTCCCCTGTGGTGATATGAATTCTCTCATCAGCCACCAAGGAGTGGGATTCGGCTCATAAAAGAAGATGCCTTCAAAAACTGTATCTGCTGTGATGAAGGCTCTTGGGGAGAGAAGTGGCATGTAGTTCTGTGTTTGGAGAATGTGGTACAGCTTCCATAAGAATCCCAGTCAGTTGAGAAAACAACAGGCAGTCTTGGGTGAAGACATGGGGCTACTGTCCCCTGCAGTAAGTGGAAGGTAATAGGGTGCAGGCAGATCCATAGATTACTGCTGTGGCTGCCTGAATAATGAATCGTTTGGATAGCTGGCACCTCCATGTTTAGGATGCCCAGCAAGAGGGGAGCAAATGGACCAAATGGGTTTGAGTCTAATTGATGGATGATTGATTGTTTGCAAGCAGTGGGTGCAAAAAGCATTAAGAGAAAAATAATTTGTTCACAGCTTGCCCAGGCAACAGGGACGTAAGATCTGGTGGTAGACTTTTAACTTTTCTTCCCTATGCTTCCTAATGTTATGCATGAGAGAGTCACCTTCCTGGAAAAGTGATTCCTTTTGATCTCAGGAAAAATGGATGAAAGAGAGACTTTGACCACTACTACATGACAAGAGTTTGTTCAGTTGCCTTCCTTTCGTAACCTCCATCCCTGTTCTGCTGTGTAATCAAAAGCTCCATTTTCTGACCATTCTCTTAGTGTTGCCTGATTGGAGTACACAGGAATTTTTTCCAGCTCCACAAAGGGGGCAGCATTTATTTTATTTTATTTGTTGATGTGAGATAGTGTGTTCATCCATCTGGGCTATTTTCAGCATCAGTTCAGCACTGCAAAGTATTCAATATTAAAGCATAATATAATGCCATGAAATTCTTTGAATAATACATAGTGGTAATGATAGATTTCTGTTTGATTTTGTCAAAATTGTATTTTCTGCAATTCATGCACAGAGATTAGCTGAGCTTTTTAAGGCTATACATTTTGTTATTAAGGGAAGATGTTTCATTCAACACTGCTCTGGTATGTAATAGAGGACCAGTGGAGGCCTGCTTTGGAGCTCTACAACTTTAACAGACATGTGACAGTTAACAAATTAAGGAGAATGTCTTTTCCCCTGGTAATGAAGGATGCTTTCTTGCTCACACTAAACTTTGATGTTTACCTGTACATTCTCATTTGCAAGACACACAGGAGTACCTCAGAGTTATTGATCTCTGTACTACACACAGGAATTTCACTGGTTGTATAGCCCACTTTTGCTGACCTAAGATGTAAGGGGGTCCACATTTATCCTTTTTTTGGATAATTGCTCAATTCAAGCCTTTTCCACACAAACCGCACAAAAGTTGTAGAGGACCCACAACTCCACTGTCTATAACATCAAGAAGATCAACCTATAATCTTCCTCACAGAAGAAATTCTTGAGTGCCATTCTGGATTCTGGATCTTGAACCTGCAACTATGCAGTCTCTTTAATGAACCACTTATTTCTACTTTTTTTTTTTTTTTTTTTTTTGAAGGCTGATGGAGTCTTGTCCCCCTACATTGAGATGACCTTCTGCAGGGCAGCATTTGAGGAAGATCCAGTACTACCCTGAATAGCTTGCGTGACCAGTACAGACAGCCCATAGAGCATGTTGTTGTTATCTCTGCCTTAAAAAAAGAAATTGGCAGCAGAAGTGAACAACAGGTGATCAATCTGAGATCTCCCTTCTCTGAGATGAAAGACTAATACTGTGTTTCAGATAAAAGAATGGGAAAAATGATCCAAAGAACTAAGAAGAAATGCAAAAACTTGAAACAGACCCTGGCTGTTTACTATGTCTTTCAAACTGGCTCTCAATCCCAGGATCCTTATGTAGTAATGGACATTAGAATTACGTGGTACATATGCCGTGGTGGAACGGCAGTAGCATTGTTACCTCACAGCAAGAGGTTCTCCCATTCGATTCTCGGCTTGGCTTGGGAGTGCCTTCTGTGTGGAGTCTGCTTCCCGTGGTTGAGTAGCGTTCGAAAGACATGTGTGTGTAAGTGGGCGTCCCTTCGTTGAAGATTGGGCATCGAGCTGGCACCTCGGCGTTTCGTAAAAATCTACTTTCAATCATTAGCGGACCGGAGTTCCGCTGTGGCGACCCCCTTACCGGGAAAAGCTGAAAGACAAACGACATTAGCAATGAGGGAGGCATTGAACAGTTTTCAGAGAGTTTAGGATATGACATTTAATTTCGGCTTTCACCTACAGTCACATACCTCCCCAGCCAGCAAAACACCTTGACAGATCACCTGAATATTGAACTTCATGGAAGTCTGAAACTGGGCATGGAGACCTCTTTAAGCATCACAAAGAGATTTTAGTAAATTACATAAGATTGTCATTAATGATATTTCTAGATGCACATGTTTGGCATTAAGTAATGCCTTACTGCATACTATTGTACCACATGATGATGGTATGGAGGCAGTTAAATAATGTCTCCAAAGGTATAGTTGCTTGACAATGCATTAATTAGCTTTATATGTATTCAGATGGGATTGTCAGGGTGGAGACTTTTTTTTGAAGGGTTGGTGTTATAAACAATTGTCAGGATCTGAGATGTGTGCTATAGTTTGGACTATGTAGGCCAGTATTTATCTTAGAGGTCAGATGAACTTCTTAATAATAGTAATTTATCCAAAATTATATTTGTGTTTTTTGTTGGTCTGCTTTCTGTTCACATTTTGCAGGAGGCTAGAAAAAACACTATTAGAAAATCCTGTGTGGTAAATGGAAGAGAGTTTCTGTTTGGTGCCTCCAGCATGACCTGGACCCTTATTTTATTAGTATTTCTACTGTCCTTTCTTATTTGTGTGAGTTTCTTACTTCAGGTCTGGCATAGTCAAAGTTCATTTTCAGCCATTTCTACTTGTCTGCCTTCAAATCCATCCCTTACTTCTTTTTTTGGAAGTCAGTTTTTGAAAGACCTCTTTCATATTAGCCCCCAAAGAAGCCTGTTCCTCCTTCTTGAGACCTTAATTTTGTTCTTGAAAAATTAACTCAGTTTCTCTTTGAACCTGCATTTTCCTCTTCCTTGTTGCACTTCGCTTGGAAGACTGTACTATTGGTGGCTGTTCTACTAGGAGAGTCTGTGAACTTGAAGCACTTATGGCAGTTCCACCTTTTTTTGTTTTTTCACAAAGACATGGTCTCTCTTTGTACCATTCCCTCCTTTATACCTAAGGTGGTGAATGATTTGACCTTGAATAAAACAGTTCATCTTCCCTCCCTTTTCCCCGTCTCTGCTGAATGCTAGAGAGAGGATTCTTCACACCTTGGATTTATATACACAGCTCAGATGTTACCTGGACAAGATTGAAGGTTCTCTGGAAATCTGAGCAACTTTTTATTGTTATCCCAGGAAATTGGGTTCACCTGTTTCTAAGCAAACTATTTCCTCCTAGATATCTAAGGTCATTTCCTTTTGCTATCCCTTTCATGGCAAGCAGATTTTTTTGGGTTAGTGCTTATTCTATGAGGCATTTGCCTCTTCTGATGCCTTTTTCAAGAGTTTGGGTACTAGAGCCATTTTGGAAGCTGCTACTTGATCTTCTGTACACACACTAAACATTACAAGTTGGATGTCATTTCTAAGGCCAGGGTGGGATTTGGGGCCATCCTTCATGGGCTTTTGGTGGTCTTCTCTGTGGCTTCCTCCTCCCATCCTGTCCAGTAGCTTTGGAAGGACCTAGTACAGTTGTGTAAGATTTTTCCATAACAATAGATGTCCTACTTTCCACTGTTGAAGTATTCTGTCCCTCCGTCCTTCCCTGTGTTTTTCTGTCTTGCGTTCATTCTGGCTGATGGGTCTTTTTTACTTTGTCTTCTTCCCTTCTTAGATGTTCATGGTCTTGCTTTTTTCTTGGGTTGCTCTGGTTCTTCTGGATCATTTCAGATCTGAGGATTAGGAGCTTGTATGTCACATATGTACCTTACAACTTGGACATAGGACATATGTCTGATGTATGACACATTGGAAGGTGTAAGGGCATTGGTTTGCTAACCGGACATTTGGCTATCCATGGTAGGGTGTCCAGTTGTAAAGAATATTGCAACAGTGAGTAGCTGGACAGTTGCTGTTACAGTGAGATCTTACACAACTACACTTTCTTTCTTAATGCAGTTCAGTGAACATCTTGCTCAGTCCTATTATTTTGTCAAGTCTTTGGGGTTGGTTTGAAGCCAGAGTTCTAGATAAGTACCCCACTTGGGAAATTTTCATATCTTTTCTTTGAACCTTGATATTGTAAATGTCAATGTAGGAAATCAGTAACTGTGTTAGAAGAGGAAATCAAATTCTACTCAGAGATTTTCATACCTTCTTGCGTCAGTCTGGAGCATTTATGCCCAGTTGTCCCTAGTCTGCATATTTTAATTTTAGAATTATCAAACATATGGCAAAATCCTTGGAGAATTATTTGCAACAGAGGTTACGTGGTTGGCTTAGGCATGTATAGTGTCTGCTGATTCTGTTTCAGACCTTCCAAAGCAAAAGGAGCATATTGGGAAGAAGAGTACATAGGCCGATGACACTGTCTGAGTCTAGCAGGTGAGGATAGCATACCTCACTCTTCTTGAGAGGAGAAGTTAAAGGGGACTGGCTTCACCGTCACTTGCTTATGACCTGTACCCTTACAATCTTAATCCAAACCAAAACTGAGAAAGGAGCCATCTAAGCCCAAAAGACTGGCAGTCGATTTGTATCAGCCACAGCTGTCTAGGACCCAAGCCCAATATTTCCAGATCATTTTACAGGATCTTTTCAGAATGGTATAGGATTTTCTGGACTTCATGAAATCCAGACAGCCAGTACCTAAAAAAGACCATGCTTTATTAATCACCTCTGCTAAGAGATAAAAATGATACATCTCCCCAAAGGACTGTGATTCCTGTGACTTTGAGGCAGAGAAACTAGCTTATGTTCACTTTTTCAATGCTTCTATCCTTGACTCTGATTTTGAAGACACCCTCCTCTCAGTCATGCCACCTGAGGACCTATGCTTTAGGGGTACCTTTTACAAAGTGAAGGAATCCTTCGGTTTGGAATTGAAGGGGAGTTGAAAGAGTTTTCCCAATTCCAGATCAGGTATAGATAGCTTTTGGGCCTGCCTAAACCTAGACCCTGTCCATACTTTCAGTTCTTAAGCCATATTCTCAACCTACTGCCCTTAAAGTAGCCAGACTTCTTCTACACAGTACATGACTCTCGCAAACACCTGTATAAAGAACCCATGGTGGTTCCAGAGGTCATATCTCTGGATTGCAGTAAGGGATCTGATGGAGTTGTATCCAGGGATCCCATACCAAATGGCAGGGAGAGTAATATCCTTGATCAGTTTGGTAAGGAAACATACACAGCTACCTTCTTCTTTAGGGCTGTCAGCTGCCACAGCCCCATGCTCAAATACTGGTTGTCCATACATGAGCAGCTGAGACACAAGATTGAGGGGATTTAGGATAAGAGCCTTAAACAGGAGATGCAGGACATATGCACCATTAATTCCCGTGTTGCTCTGAATTTCATGAAGTGCTGCTGTAGATATATCATGCAGGGCAACTGCTATGGGGAGACATGTGGCCCAACCAGTTCCAGATCATGTTAAAGCAGAACTCCTTGATGAATCATTGGATAAGGAGCACAGCTCTGGGCTCTTCCTTAAACGGTGTTCCAAAAGCTTGTAGAGAAGGGGAAAACCATGCAGTCTATTAAAAAACCCTTTCATTTGCCACCATCCGAGTACTTCAGAAAATACCCAAGTAAAAGCTGGTCCTTTCCTCCTAGCAAAGAAAAGGAAAACCACAAAAAGGAGAAAAAAAGGAAGTGTTCCTAAACTTTATAAGCCAATTTCAGAGGTAGAGGTGAGTGAAGGGTCTGATCAGCTCTAGGGTACCAAAAAGGAACTGCTGTGACTTCACAGCACCTCCCTACATCCTAAGAAGTCTCACACAACCCCCTCCTCACCACTCAGAGGAAGTAGGAGAAAGGCTACCACTCTTTGCAGAATAGTGGAAAGAAGTCACCCAGGGCCAAGGAGTCTTCCAGGTAGTAAGATCAAGCTGCAGCGTTCAATTTCCAAAAACACCCAGGTTCCATGGTATGCCACCAATACCCAAGCAACAAAGGCACCTAATGCCTTTACAGGTGATAAGTCTCTTAGCACAAGGGTCAATAGAATAGGTCCCAGAAAAAGAGATAGGAACAGGATTTTACTCCAGACTTTTGCTAGTCAAAAGAAAATAAGGATCTTGGGGACTCAGTCTGGACCTGCCAGGATTAAGCATATTCATGCAAGTACTAAAGTTCTGAATGCTGATTTTTCAAAAACTGTTATCTTTGATCCTGTCAGGAATCCCAGTGGTAACCTTGAATCCGAAAGATGCCTACGTCCGTATCCCCATAGCAGGTGGACTTGAATCTCTTCATCAGAGTGCCGTAGCGAGAGGGCTCACAGGGTATACGTTCCTCCATGCCACTTCAAAGGACAGCCAGACCAGTCCTGGTTAAACATCGGTCCATCCAGCGGAAAGAAGAAATTTTATCCAAACTGTGGCAGAACGGAGTAGAACTGAAGCTAGGGGATAAAAGGATTTTTGTTGATAACTTAGCTACCACAAGAATTAAGAGAAATAAATTCGTACTGGCTCTGAGGAAACACAGGCAACTGGCTGTCAGATTTAGCACTTGTGCCCAGCCTTTTTAAAGGTTTTCTTCATCACTAATTCCAAGACATAGACAGACGCTGATCCAGGCCTTTGAAGAATTAAATGCTGTATTGCATGAACATTCTGACACAGTGGATAGAGATGAACAGAAGGAACTACCTACAGGAGATGAGCTACCTGTATCTGGTTTAAATAGACAGTCCACCCATGAGACCTTTCCCCGCTTTTCATAAGATGATGTTACACAAAAAAATCTGAAAGAATTTTGAAAAGAAATTGCTGTATCCTTATAGTCTTCAGAACAGGGACTATCTGTATTTGAAATAGAGAGTGGGAGCCTAAGTTGTATTCATAATAGTTGACTGTTGCCACATGATTTTCCTTTGCAAACTGTTTTATTTGCTTCCAAGCAATATTAACACTAACAAAAAGTAATTTTAATCAAGGCTGTTAACATGTTACCATTTTGATAGCAAAAATGAGTTGGTTCTTGACTTGTTTTTATTTTCTACAAGACAGGGTTTTAGGCAGTATGAAGCAGAAGGAACAGTACAGCTGATATCTGATAAGATACATTGTAAATTATAGAACTGTTTTTGAGTTTAAAAATTTTAACATGGAAAGTGGGGGCAGTAAGATTTAAATTTAGTATTATATTGATACCTTATAGCTCAAAGGGTGGATAGAGGACTCACCCTTGACCTCTACATTGGCCACTGATTTCGCTGATAAGTACTGGCAACATTTAGTATGTTTTTCTTGCTATACTTTATTTTTTAACTGTTGCTTCTGTCTTTTAAGTAACAAAACCGTGTGGTAGCCAGGGATGTCTGCTCATTTATCTGGGAATGATAGTACAGGTTTCTTCATTGATCAGCACTGAAAGGCATCTGGTTGAGGCTTTGGAAAAGGGATTTCTCTGGAGATAACATTTCCCCTTATTGGTACAAAACATTTAATCATACATTAGGCAAGCAAGAACAGAGGGGTGGAGTTCAAGATTCTGTATAGATTCAGCAATATCACTGACCTTTACGATAATAGAGGAATATGTTCATCAAGCCATTAAAGATCAATTCCTGCCTCCCAGAGTGTGAGTTAACTGCAGTTTACCACTGTAATTTAAAAAGACAGCTGTAAGGATGAGCGTGAACATTGAAGTTAGAGAAACAGTAGCAAGGTAGTTTGTTCAGTTAATATTTTTATGCAGAAATTTAAAGTGATGGTTAGCAATGCCACAATCAGCATGAAGAATATCTCTATTGGTTATATGTCAGATAAATTAAATGTGCTAAGGGAAACCATTATTTCATATGATGCTGGCACAGACTTTTTAACTAAGAATACAGAAATTAAAAAATGGAAGTATTTTGGCTTTTCCCAGTTAGGGGGCACCACAGCGGAACTCCGGTCCGCTCATGATTGGCAATGGATTTTTATGGTGCCGAGTTGCCAGCCCGACGCCCAACCTTCAACGAAGGCACGCCCGTTCACGCTCGCACCTACCTGCATGTCTTTAACTTCACTCGACCACAGGGAGAACATGCAGACTCCACACAGAAGGCGCTCCAGCCAAGTATTTTTATTAAAAAGCAATTGAAAAGTGTACAGAATCTACTTTTGACAACACTAATCATTGTAAAATCAGGTGTGCTAGTGTGTTTTAGGAGTGAAATCACCAAAGGGGGAAGTGAGACTGATAACGGGTCTTATGTAAGTAGTTAAATGTTCTTTCAAAATGTATTGCTTTTTTAATAATTCATTTGCTTGAGTTCTTAGGTTAAAAAGTGAAAGTCTGCTGTGTATTCAGCATTACCTTTTCAGTATTCAGCCAATGGCACATCTGATAGGGAGGGTTAATAAAATTATGAGATGTGTAAGGTACTTGAAACAGGAGAGTAGACGGAGAAATATAGCCTAGATAATCAAAAAGAAAGTAGTAAAGGTATTTGGTATAATCTCGTGGCATGTAAATAGCCTTGTTAGTAAGACAGAGGGTTTGTTGTCCCTTTCAAAACATAATGCATAGGCAGTTCTGTTGCAGGAAATGCATTTAAATAAGATAGAACATCAGGGATTGATCAAGCAAAGTGAAAGGGAAGGGTACTATGCAGAAGTTAGAGATGAAAGTACATGAAAATATTGAAAAAGAATAGATAAACTGGGTAGATTCATTATGGCAAAGGGATACTGGTGTGGTAGATGAGTTACAGTGGTACACCCAAGGCAAGCTTACTAGAGTTAAAGTTAATGCTAGGCAAAATAGTGCAGTTTCATCAGGGTGTGTGGGGGAGATTGGAAATATGTCTGCAGTATAGAATGGATCGGGTTGGCTAAGGAGAGAGCAGGTCTCTACAGAAGGACAGTGCCTGGAGAAATGTATGAAAGCGTTTGGGATGAGAGATGTTGAAAACATCATGGAAGATGGCAGACAATTCTCCCTGGGCTATAACACTTGAGCAAGGCCGAAGCACGTTAATTTGTTATGCAGGTTAGATGTACAACCAGTTATCTTCTCAGATCATGCTGTATTAAAAATGCAGCTAGAAAAGCCTGTGGAACCTTCTTAGAATCTCCCTGTCCATCTGTTTGAAGGGACACATTTTAAAGCTTGGATATTGGAATTACGTAGAGATGCAGTGGTACAAGTCCAAGAGGTAAAAGGCAGTGCAGGAAGATGTTGGGATGAAATAAAGATGAAGTTTAGAACATTAGTAAGCTGTAAGAGAAAGGAGGACCTGGGGAAAGATGTACAATATAGTAATACCTGTAGGTTGATGACTATGAAACATTTATACATAACAATTGAACAGTTTATGTACTGTGGAACAAGAAAGAGCTGTGCTGTCATTTTGGGGGACCTATGGGGGTGATGTTCTTCGTGTTTCACTGTTGCAGTCATTACATTTGGGTTATCTGCCTGCAGGTAGCACTCAGCTGGTCTGAATATCAAAGTCTTGGGTCCTGCATCGGATGCTCTCTCTTCTTCCATGACGTCCAGTCAGGGTTATAAAGCATGCAGCCGACGCCATTACATCAGTCTTTCTTGCCGCGCAGTGCCCGAAACAAAAGCAGTTCGCAAGTGCTGGTCGGCCGACTCCTGAAATTTTCATTTTCGAGTTTCAGAGCAGACGTCTTCAAAAAAGCTAAGTACCCAGTTGGGGATTTTTTTTCTTGCTCTAATCCGATGTCAGTAATGGTTGACAATTGTATTACCTGTGGAAAGCAAATACCTCATAAAGATTTTAATTCGTACTGCATTCCTTGCTTAGGCCCAGATCACAACGTCCGTCGCTGTTAGTTTTATGCCTTATTCAATCCTCTAACTATTCATAGTTGGTTCATTTTTGCATCAAACTGTTTCGGTACTCAGTTTAATTATCTAGAAATGGCTTCAGTAAGCCATCCGACTACCAACATTCTGAAAAAAACGTGAAGATAAAGACCGACCGCATAGGTCCAAAGCTGCCGACGATGCTTCCGTTAAGCTAGTCGCCAGTTTGTCGGTACTCAGTGATGCGCTTGCGCAGCCCCTGATACCCGCTACTTCAGATTCACAGGCTTCTACTGAGACCCATTCGGAGTCCGGTATGCCGCAAGATGCTTCTTCGATTGTGGAACCTGCGGATGTCTCTACCTTGGATGGGTCCGGAGCCGCTGTGCAGGCACTGGCTTCTGAGGGTGTATTCAGGCCTACTGACTTGCATTTCAAACCAACGCCATCTCCTTCTTCAAGGCCTAAAACTCGACCCACGCCTAGAGAACAGACCAAACCGCATGGTCAGGCCCATATGCCTAAAAAATAAATTATAAGAATGGCTGAAGACCTTATTACTTTAATTAGGGGAAGCCAGTCTTCTCCCTCTAAGAGACCTAGAACTGATTTTCCTTCTGATTCTTCTGATCAGGATTCTGAAATTTCTGTTTCTACTGATTACCAGGATTTGCCCTCATCTACCTATGAGGATTCTGATGCGGAGGACTCCATGCCCTCTGCTTCTCCTCCAGAAGATTTTTCTTTTGGTGAAATCTTGCACACTCTTAGGGAACATTTCCGCTGGGAAAGCCAGGATTTCTCTGACTCCAAAAAGGGGCTTAGGGAATTCTTACTTCTACCTCAACACAGACCTTTAACTATCCCTCCTGTCCTGGACATTGTAGATGATGCCTTCTTGGAATCTAGCCTGGCCCCAGACACTTTACCTCCGGCTCCCAGGAAACCTGACCGGTATTACAGAGTACCTGACTCTCACAAGTTCCTCTTCAAGAATCCTTCTGCGGACCTAGAGACCATTTCACAGGGACTTAAAGGCATTAAGGCTACTACTGCCAAAAACCCTACCCCCTCTGGTAGAGATTCCAGGGTGCTGGATAGATGGGGTAAGAAGGTATACACTTCTGCTACTTTGGCCATTAGGGCCTTAAACTGCTAGTTTCATCTGTTAAAGTACCAGCAGCATATTATTGGACTACTTAAACAGAAAATGATGTTGTTTCCGGACTCTGTTGAAAATAAAGAATTACAGGATTTAATGCATTCTGCTGAACAAGTTGGTAAACATACCTTGCAGTGTGGTTTTGACTCTTTAGAAGCATCTTGTAGGGCTGCTATCACTGGGTCTGTTCTTAGAAGACATGCTTGGCTTAAGGAGCAAAATTTGCCAGATCATGTTAAAGCTAAATTACTGGATGCTCCCTTAAACCAAGACCACCTGTTTGACAACAAAGCAGAAGACGTCCTTAAAAAGATGGAGGAAGAAGGTAAATATATGCAAACTGTTAAAGATTTCCTGCAAGTACAGCATCCCAGATTTAGTAGGCACTGGTATTCTAAGAATTGGTCCTTTCCTGTCTCTTCCAGGCCTTCTCAGTCCAAATCCAGGACCAGCAGACCACCTAGGCTACAGTCTCAAGGTACTCACAGGCCTAAGCAGTGGGGGGCTCCAACTTCCAAAGCTGGAAGTAGTAAGACACCTCCTATGGAAAACTGTCACAATGACTTAACCTTAAACTTTCCAAGCCCTGCTCAACTGCCTGCTCCCTTAGGAGGAAAGATCACCCTGCATGCAAAACACTGGGAACTCATTACTCAGGACAAATGGGTTTTAAATATAGTTTCCCAAGGATGCAGATTCTACTTCCACACCTTACCAACCCCAAACGGTTATCCAGACCCACCCCCCAAATCAGCAGGCAGAGGCTTAACAGCAGGATGTCCTTCATGGATGCATCTGCAGTCATAACAACTGGGTTGTCCTGTCGTCAGGCAGCCCTTCAGTCGGCCGGATTCCAAAGTCCGGGTCCGGCTTCGGCTGATGTCGCACTTCACCCGACGTCATCTCTGTTGGTCTTCGGGTATAAAGGCATCAGCCGACGCCATTTTCCTCAGTCTTTCTTGCCGCGTGGCGCCCGAAGCAGAAGCTGTTCGCAAGTGCCGGTCGGTCGGATCCAGAGATTACTTCTACCGAATACTACTTCGAAGACTTCTAAAGCTAAGTACCCCGTTGGGGACTCTTTCTTGCCTCAGCCGATGTCAGAAAAAGTTAATAATTGTTTAACCTGTGGGAAACAAATACCTCATAAAGATTTCCACTCTTATTGTCTGCCTTGTTTAGGCCCAGCCCACGACGTAGCAGCCTGTTCGGCCTGTGCTTCCTTCAACCGACAACGCTTAGGCGTCGGTCAGAGTTTGCAGAACAGTTTTTGGTTCTGATTTTGCGTACATTATGCCGCCGGATCCTCCGACTACCCAATCTGCCAAAACGCAAAGATAAAGACCGACACTCGCGGTCCGCGGTTTCGCCGAAACCATGGTTAAGCAAATCATGAGTGTCTCGGTTTCGGCGAAACCGAAAACTGATCAAAGTACAGCTGAATCTATCTCTACAACTGAGGCCCCTGCTACCACTCTTGAATCGGCCTCAGAAATTTTATCCACTACGGTGGTTGCCACTGACTTATCAGACACCATTCCCTTGGATGTCTCTACCCCAGCACGTGGTGCTGCTAGCCCTCCAGCAGCCATGTCCATTAAGGCCTTCGCCAGGGCTAAAGCAGCCAAGACTACTAAAACAGTGCCTGTTAAACCCCCCACAACCAGGCCCTCTTCTAGTTCTCAAATGCTTACCTTGGCAGAAGATTTAATTTCATTAATTGGAGGATCTCAATCTCACCCAGACAGGGCCTCTCAGCCCCCAGAGAAGAGACCTAGGGCAGAGCCCCCTGAGCCAGTGTCCTCTGATGATTCTGCTGATGAATCAGACATAACTGACCAGCCAGAGGCTCCTTTCTCCAATTTTGAAGATTCTGATGCTGAAGAATCCATTCCAGCTGCTTCCCCACCAGAAGAATTCTCCTTTGGGGAAAGCTTACATGCCATGCGAGCAGTTCCAATGGCAGCAACAGGATTTTTCAGACTCCAGAAAAGACTTAGGACCTTTCTGCACCTTCCACAGCACAGGCCCTTAGCTATACCTCCTGTTCTCTCTGTGGTGGATGATGCTTTCAATGATGTCTGCTCCGCTCCAGATTCTTTACCCCCAGCACCTGCCAAACCAGACAGATTTTACAGGGTGCCAGATACTCATCACCACCTTTACAAGGCCCCACTTGCAGACCCGAAACTATATCCCAGGGTCCCAAGGCAGTAGCCGACCATAGCTAAAAACCCTATTCCTTCTGAAAGGGAAGCAAGGTCATTAGACAGATGGGGTAAAAAGGTCTACTCTTCAGCTACTCTCTCAGCTAGAGCTTTAAACTGTCAGTTTCACATGATACAATACCAAGAGTTTATGCTTGATCAGTTAACTAAAAAGCTAACCACTGATGAATCTCTTGATAAGAAATATGTATTAGAAATGGTAAATAACATACAACAGGTTAGTAGCCATTCCTTAAAATGTGGCTATGATGCACTGGAGGCTTCATTTAGATCAGCCATGACTGGCACAGTGATAAGAAGGCATGCATGGCTAAAGGAGCAAGCTTTACCGGATCATGTTAAAGCTAAGTTGCTAGATGCTCCTATGGATAAGACAAGTTTGTTTGGTACACCTGCCCAGCAGGTTATGAAGAAAATGGAAGAAAAGGCAAAATCTGTTCAAACGGTTAAAGATTTCTTGCAGGTTCAACCACCAAGGTTTAGCAGGAACTGGCCTGCCAAAAATTGGTCCTTTCCTGACTCCACAAGATCTCAAAGGGGCAGGAATAGACGTTCCAGAGGCAGAAACCAATCCAGAGGAGGTGCCTACAGAGGACGACAGTGGCAAGGTAACAACAGAGGCACAGACACAACCACTGCCACTACATCAACACAACCACAGTGACTTAACCCTAAATCCGCCTACCAGGGAACAAATAGCAGCACCTCTAGGCGGAAAGTTAACCTTATTTTCAAAGAACTGGCACTACATAACAAAAGACAAGTGGATTTTACGAACCATAGATCAAGGTTACCGGTTCCACTTCCACACTTTACCAGTCAAAAGAGGAATGCCAAATCTACCTCCAAATCAAAAAACAGAGGCTCTACAACAGATAATGGAGTTAGCAAACATGAGAGCTGTGGAAAGAGTGCCAACAGCAGAGCAAGGAAAGGGGTTCTACTCCAGACTATTCCTAGTTCCAAGAAAGGAAAAAGTTGGAGACCAATTCTCGACCTGTCCACCTTAAATACATACATCATTGTCCCAAAATTCAAAATGCTGACCCTACAGCAACTTCTTCCCATGCTGGGCAAGGAGTGTTGGCTGGTAACTCTAGATCTCAAGGAGGCATACCTGCACGTCCCCATTCGACCAATCTGCAGAAGATACCTCAGATTTCTTGCAGGATCAGAGCACTATCAATTCTCAGCATTGCCCTTTGGCTTATCTACTGTGCCCAGAGTATTCACAAAATGCCTGGCATCAGTAATCGCCCATTGCAGACTACAGGGAATTCAAATTTACCCATACCTGGACGACTGCCTGCTGCAAGGGGACAACAAAAGCAAGCTGACAACAGATTTACAAAGGGTCATTTACTTGCTACAAGCACTGGGATACACAGTCAATTTACAAAAGTCAAGGCTGATACCATCCCAAACAAGAACATTCTTGGGCGCGGAATTGGACACAGTAAAACAAATGGCATTCCTAACTACAGAAAAACAAAAAGAACTCCCTCTTTACTTCTTGGCACTAACAAAACTGAACAAGTTAACAGCAAGAAAAGTACTGCAGGCCTTGGGCTTCATGGCATCATGCATAATCTTGGTCCCATTTGCCAGACTACATATGAGAAAACTACAGTGGTACCTAAAGAATTTATGGTCCCAACACAGGCACAGCCTAGAAACAGAAATCCCACTAATTCCATGCTTAAAACAGGAGTTCCTATGGTGGGCTCAGGCATGCCAGTCAAACCCAGGCCTACCCTTTCGCAGATGTCAAGCAAGCCAGACCATCACAACAGACGCTTCAGACCTAGGATGGGGGCCCACATGCTGGACAAATGCGTGCAAGGATTGTGGACACAGGATCAACTTCACCTGCACATCAACCTAAAAGAAATGCTGGCAGTAAAACTGGCAATCCAAAAGTTCAGACCATTTCTCAAAGAGGGCCAGTTGATGATAAGGACAGACAACACCACAGTCATGTGGTACATCAACAAACAGGGAGGCACTCATTCATACCCCTATGCAGAATGACTTTGGAGCTGTGGACCCTGGCACTCAGCTACAACATCCAGTTACAGGCAATATTTGTACCGGGAAAAGAAAATACTCTAGCAGACATATTAAGCAGAACCACATCGGATGCCCACGAATGGAAGCTGCAACCGGACATCTTCAAGACCATCTCAAAGAAATGGGGAATGCCTCAGATAGATCTATTCGCATCACCTCTCAATCACCAGCTCAAATTCTGCACAAGGACATTCCACCCACTAGCATGGAAAGTGGATTCGCTCTCCTTCAGCTGGAAAGGCCTAACAGCATATGCATTCCCACCTCTTCCCTTGATACACAAAGTACTACTAAAAATCAAGGAAGAACGTCCAAGGATAATCCTGATAGCTCCAAACTGGCCAAGACAACACTGGTACCCACTGCTGCGGAGCATGTCTCAGAACAATATGTGGCCAATACCCCTGATGCCTTTGATGTTAACTCAGAACAACTACAGCATCATACATCCAAACCTACAAACGCGTTGCAACTGACTGCATGGAACATCACATAGCAGCAGCTAATCCAGAACTTTCCCAAAGAGTTAAAGACATTATTCTTGAAGCACGCAGACCTTCAACAAGAAGGAACTATGCTGGAAAATGGAAAAGGTTTGTCATTTGGAGTACTGAAAGAGGAAAAGATGTGTCAAACATAGATATGCCTAACATTCTGGAGTATATGAGCATACTTCTTCATTCAGGCCTGTCCTACTCCTCCATCAAGATAAATGCATCAGCTATTTCAGCAGAATACAGCTTTGATCCACCTGTTTTTCGCACCCTTTGCTCAGGCAGTTCCTCAGAGGAATCAAGAATGTAAAACCCCCAAGGAAACCACCATTACCAGCTTGGGACTTAAACTTTGTGCTAGAAAAGTTGACACTATCACCATTTGAACCAGCAGCAACAGCAGACCTACAACACCTGTCATGGAAAACTGCTTTCCTACTGGCAATTACTTCAGCAAGGAGGGTTTCAGAACTACAGGCCTTAATGGCGGTGCAACCCTTCCTAATCTTCCACCAAGATAGAGTGTCCATGAGGACTAATCCTACATTTATGCCTAAGGTGGTATCCAGAGTGTCTTTAAACCAGGCAATCCACCTACCTACCTTCTTTCCCAACCCACAAAACAGAGGGAAAGAATACTGCATACCTTGGATGTACATAGACAGCTACGCTACTACTTGGACAGAACAAAAAGTAGCAGAAAGACTGACCAACTTTTGTAGCCTATGCAACAGGAAGGGAAGGAAAAGCTATTTCCAAACAGACAATCTCCAAATGGATAGGAAATTGCATACGATTCTGTTACTCCTTCCATGGAAAACCAATTCCACAGAACATAAGACCTCATTCTACAAGGGCAACAGCCACTACCACAGCCTTCTTACGAGGAGTGGCAACCAAAGACATTATTGAGGCGGCTACTTGGACCTCCGTGCATACATTTGCCAAGCATTATAATTTGCCTCTATATTCCAGATCCCGAGCAGGGTTTGCCACTGCTGTACTGCAAGGGATCCTAAACACACCATAATCTACTTTTATCCTCCTCCCTAGTTGGCTATGGTATTCTACCCAGTTGTTATGACTGCAGATGCATCCATGAAGGACATAGTACAGTTTTGTACCTACCATAAATGTAGATGTCCGAACTGGATAGCATCTGCAGTCAGGATTACCCTCCCTCCTTCCCTCTGTGGTACTCCTAGGGTGTTTACCCTCCTAATAGCTAGCTGGTGGGGAGTCTTTTATGGTGTATTTGTTTGTATATATGTACATACATGCTTATTTTTGTGTTTACCTCTATCTTTTTGGAAACATTGGCATCTATCCAAATTTTAGCCTTCAAGAGGGCTACTGGCATCTGGGGCAAGAAACACTGAGGAAAATGGCGTCGGCTGATGCCTTTATACCCGAAGACCAACAGAGATGATGTCGGGTGAAGTGCGACATCAGCCGAAGCCGGACCCGGACTTTGGAATCCGGCCGACTGAAGGGCTGCCTGACGACAGGACAACCCAGTTGTTATGACTGCAGATGCTATCCAGTTCGGACATCTACATTTATGGTAGGTACAAAACTGTACTTTCTCTCTCTACTAAGTATCAGGGCTATTCAACCTGTCCCAACAGAAGAAAGGGGACAAGGTTTTTACTCTACTTTTCCTGGTACCCAGAAAAGACAGCTCCTGACGTCCTATCCTGGACCTCTCTATTCTAAACACATTTTTGGTAATCCCAAAATTCAAAATGCTAACTCTTCTTGCTGCTTCCTATGCTCTTAATGCTGCTTCCTATGCTAGGCAAAGATGCCTGGTTGGCAACCTTGGACTTAAAGGAAGCTTACATGCACATTCTAATAAGGGAATCTTGCAGGAAATACCTACACTTCAGAGCAGGCTGCATGCACGATCAGATGTTCTTCGTGTTTCACTGTTGCAGTCATTACATTTGGGTAATCCTGCTGGCAAGTTGCCCTCAGTCAGCCTGAATTCCAAAGTCTTGGGTCCTGCGTCGGCTGCTGTCACCCCTTCCCTGACGACAGGCCATCAGGGGTATATAAAAAGCAGCCAACGCCATTTTCTTAAGTCTTTCTTGCTGTGTGGTGCCCGAAGCAGAAGCAGTTCGCAAGTGCCAGTCGGCCGACTCCTGAAATTTTCGTGTTTGAGTTTCAGAACCGAAGTCTTCAATAAAGCTAAGTACCCCGTAGGGGAAACTTTTTTTCTTGCTCCAGACCGATGTCAGAAAAATTTAATAATTGTATTACTTTTGGAAAGCAAATACCTCATAAGGATTTTCATTCTTACTGTATTCCTTGCCTAGGCCCTGATCACAACGTTTCTGGTTGTCGGTTTTGTGCTAGATTTAACCAACGCACTAGTAAGCGTCGTTATGATTTTGCTTTAAATTATTTTGGTAGTCGGTTTAATTATCCAGAAATGTCATTGGAAAGCCATCCGACTACCGGAGTTTACAAGAAATGCAAGGAAAAGGATAGAGAAAAACAACCGAGGCCCAAAACCAACGATGAAGCTTCTCCTAAGCCAGTCGCCGGTTCTCAGTGAGGCGCTTTCGCAGCCCCTGACACCTGCTACTTTAGAGTCAAAGGCCGCTATCGACTCCCATGTGGAGTCGGCCATGCCGCTGGATACTCAAGGTATTGGAGTCTCGGGCGCTAATCCCTTAGATGGGTCCGGAGCCGCTGAGCAGGTACCGGCTTCTGAGGGTGTATTCAGACCTCAAAATCTTTACATTAAAAAGACAAAGACTAAAGCACCTTCTAAAGCAAAGAAACAAACTCATGAGCCACGTGTACAGGCCTCTGTGCCCAAAAGACAGATGATCAAAATGGCCGAAGACCTGATTACCTTGATCAGGGGTTCCCATCCCCCTCCTGATAAGAGGCCTAGGCAAGACATGGACTATGAATCTTCAGATCAGGTTTCTATTTCTTCTGATTCCTCTTCTGATCAGGGATATTCTTTACCCCCCTATGAGGATGCTGATGCTGAAGAATCTATTCCTTCAGCATCCCCTCCTGAGGATTATTCCTTTGGGGAAACCTTGCATACCATGAGGGAGCATTTTCACTGGGAAAGTCAAGATTTTTCAGAATCTAAAAAGAGGCTCAGTGATTTCCTTTTACTACCTCAGCACAGGCCTCTAGCCATTCCACCAGTGCTAGACATTGTAGATGATGTGTTTTCGAGTCTAGTTTGACCCCCGACTCCTTACCCCCAGCTCCTGTTAAGCCCGACAGATATTACAGGGTTTCTGACTCACACAAATTTATTTTTAAAAACCCTGCTGCTGACCCAGAAACTATTTCACAGGGTCCAAAGGGAGTTAATGCTTCGACTGCAAAAAACCCAACCCCCTCGGACAGAGATTCAAGGACACTGGATAGATGGGGATAAAAGGTTTACACTTCTGCAACTTTTGACTATAAGGGCCTTAAACTGTCAGTTTCATATGCTCAAGTATTAGCAACATGTCATGGGATTGCTTAAACAGAAAATGATGTTAAATTCTGAATGTGCTGAAAACAAGGAAATGCAGGATTTGTTGCATGCAGCTGCACAAGTTGGAAAGCATACTTTGCAATGTGGTTTTAATTCTCTGGAGGCCTCCTGTAGGGCCGCAGTTACGGGTTCTGTAATTAGGAGGCATGCTTGGTTAAAGGAACAAAATCTGCCTGATCATGTTAAAGTTAAATTACTAGATGCACCTTTACAGCTTGATACTTTGTTTGCTGTTAAGGCAGAAGAGGTGTTAAAGAAAATGGAAGACAAAGCTAAATCTGTGCAAACTATTAAAGATTTCTTACAAGTACAGCCACCTAGGTTTAGTAGACACTGGCCTACAAAAAATTGGTCATTTCCAGTGTCAGACAGACCTCAAAGGGGCAGATCCAGATGCCCTAGGGGCAGATCCCAGACACAAGGTTCTTACAGGGCAAAACAGTGGGGTGCTTCTACCTCCAAAGCTGGAGAAGATAAAGCACAAACATACAGAAAGCAGTCCCAATGACTTTCCCCTGCCTGCACCAAGCACTTGTCTTCTGGCAGCACCCTTAGGGGGAAAATTAGCACTTTTTGCTCAAAATTGGCACATTATAACCCCGGACAAGTGGGTTCTAAATATAGTGTCACAAGGCTACAAATTCCATTTCCATACTCTGCCAAAGGCAAATGGCTGGCGAGATCTGCCAAAAAAAATCAAAGGACAGAAGCACAAAAGCAAGTTACTTCCCTCGTGGACAATGGGGGCCATTCAGCAAGAACCAGAGCAAGTGCGGGGACAAGGATTTTACTCAAGACTGTTCTTAGTACCCAGAAAGGACAAGGCCTGGAGGCCGATACTGGACCTCTCCATTCTAAGCACATTCCTGGATATTCCAAAATTCAAAATGTTGACTTTGCAACAGCTTCTGCCCATGCTGGGCAAGAATGCTTGGCTTGTGACTTTAGACCTAAAAGAGGCATACCTGCATGTTCCAATCAGACAATCGTGCAGAAGATACCTCAGATTCAAGGCTGGTTCGATGCATTACCAATTCTCTGCACTGCCCTTTGGCTTATCTACTGCGCCCAGGATCTTTACAAAGTGCCTGGCATCAGTAATTGCATTCTTCAGACAAAGAGGAATACAAATATATCCTTACTTGGACGACTGCCTAATCCAAGCAGAGCACAAGGACATTCTTCTTCAACATCTGGAGTTTGTGAAAAGAATTCTAACATGCCTAGGGTGCACAGTCAATAAAAATAAATCAAAACCAGTACCCTCTCAAAAGATAACATTCCTGGGTGCAAGCTTGAATACAACTGCCCAGATGGCTTATCTCGCGCCAGACAAACAAAGGCAACTGACTATCTATTTCAAAATGTTGGCAACAAAGGCCCAGTTATCTGCAAGAAAAATTCTGCAGGCTTTGGGCTTCATGGCATCCTGCATCCTACTCATTCCATATGCAAGACTGCATATGAGGAAACTTCAGTGGTACCTAAAAAATGTTTGGACTCAACATTGCCATATCCTGGAAACAGTGATTACTCTCATTCCCTGCCTACAGCAAGAGTTTCGATGGTGGGCAAAGGCTTGTCACCAGAACAAGGGACAGCCATTCACATTACCCCCTTCTTTCCTAATCCACAGAACAAAGGAGAATGAATACTGCACTCTTTGGATGTGCACAGACAACTTAGATTTTATTTGGGCAGGACTAAGCCTCTCAGAAAAACTGAACAGCTGCTAGTTACCTTTTCTGCAGGGGCAGAGGGGAAGGCCATTTCAAAGCAAACCATTTCTAAATGGTTAGGCCATTGCATTCATTTTTTCTATAAGCACCATGGAAAACCTACCCCACAGAGGATAAGATGACATTCCACCAGGGCAGAATCTACATCTACAGCCTTTCCCTACCAGGGACATCCTAGAAGCTGCTACCTGGAGCTCTGTACATACCTTCACCAAGCATTACCACTTGCCTATTTTTTCTAAATCCAGAGCTGTTTTTTGCCACTGCAGCCTTGCAGGGCTTAATAGCTGGTCCTAATGCTCACTAACTGCCTCCTCCCTTCCTTTGCTTTGGGAATCTACCCAAATGTAATGACTGCAACAGTGAAACACGAAGAACATAGTACAGTTGTGTACACTTACCATAAGATGCTTGAGTGTATTCACTGTTGCAGTCCTGGTTACCCTCCTTCCAGCCCCCTGACTTCTCTTGGTGTATTTCAGCTCTCTGGTGTATTTGCTTTTTGTGGGAGGTGTAACCTTATATATAATTGCTTCCCATTATGGGGGCACCTGACATCTGGGACAAGGAAAAACTGATGTAATGGCATCGGCTGCATGCTTTATACCTCTGACAACCTGACATCATGGAAGAAGACAGCATCCGATGCAGGACCCAAGACTTTGATATTCAGGCCGGCTGTGGGCTACCTACAGGCAGATAACCCAAATGTAATGACTGCAACAGTGAATACACTCTAACATCTACATTTATGGTAAGTGTACACAACTGTACTTTCTTCATGTTTCACTGTTGCAGTCATCAGACTTGGGTTATCGTGCCAGGGGTATCCCTCAGTCGGCACGAATACCAGAGGCTTAGTATTTCTGCTTCGGTTGCTATCACTGCAGGACTGACGTCAGGTCGTCAGTGGTATAAAATCAGGCAGCCGCCGTCATTACATCAGTCTTTCTTGCCGAGGAGCACGAAGCAGTTCACACAAGTGCCAGTCGGCTGCTACCTGAGTTTAATTTCCGAATTGAAGTTGAAGTCTTCTAAAGCTAGGTACCCCATTGGGGATCCTGTTTTCTTGCTGTAATCGATGTCAGAAAAAGTTAATTGTCTCGCCTGTGGAAAGCAAGTACCACACCGAGACTTCCATTCTTACTGCGTCACCTGTTTAGGCCCAGACCACGACATCCCTCGCTGTCACTTTTGTGCTTTGTTCAACGCCAGAACTATACGTTGTCGGGTCCTTATTGTAGCTAAATATTTTCGCTCTCTATCTCCATATTCTGAAATGGCTTCGGTATGCCATCTGACTACCGAGCTTCCGAAAAAAATGTAAGGATAAAAACAGAGACAGACTGCACAGCTCCAAAACTGCCGATGATGCTTCCGTTAAGCTAGTCGCCAGTTTGCTGGTCCTCATTGAGGCGCTTTTGCAGCCCCTGATGCCCGCTTCTGTGGATTCGCAGGTCACTACCAAGACCCGTTCGTAATCCAGTATGCTGCGAGATTCTTCTTTGACTAAGGATCCTGCAGATGTCTCTACCTTGGATGGGTCTGGAGCCGCTGAGCAGGCACCAGCTTTCAAGGAAGTTCTTCGCACTACCCATACTCGACACAAACCAACGACTTCTTTTGCGTCTTCAGTTCTTTCTAAAACTACTGAGTTTCTAAGGCCCAGGGTATGAACTATGCCTAATAAACCAACGACCCAAACTCAGGCACCTTCTTCCATGCCTCAATCCCAAATGCTTAAAGTGGCAGAAGACCTTATCATGCTTATTAGGAGAATCCAGCCTACCCCTTCAAAAAGAAAGAGAGATTTGTCCCCAGCAGTTTTATCTGACCAGGAGTCCGAAGACTCTGAAGTTAATATGAAGGCATGCAACCCCTATCTGCTTATGAGGATTCAGATGCAGAGGAATCCATTCCTTCAGCCTGTCCTCCAGAGGATTTTTCATTTGGTGAAACCCTATATACTTTAAGGCAGCATTTCCAATGGGAATGTCAGGACTATCCTCAGTCCAAAAAGAGACTCAGGGAATTCTTAGATTTATCACAGCACAGACCTTTAGCCATTCCTTCAGTCTTGGATGTTGTGGGTGATGTCTTTATGGAATCCAGTTTGACTCCTGACACCCTTCCTCCTGCTCCCAGGAAACCTGATAGGTATTACAGAGTCCCTGACTCTCACAAATTTATTTTCTAAAATTCTACTGCTGACCCAGAGGTCATCTCCCAAGGACCTAAAAGTATAAAAGCAACCACAGTTAAGAATCCCACCCCCTTGAACAGGGATTCCTGAGCTTTAGACAGATGGGGTAAAAAGTATACACCTCTGCAACTCTTGCAATTAGAGCACTAAATTGTCATTTCCACATGCTGAAATACCAGCAACATACCATGGAACTCCTCAAACAAAAAATATCTACCTTTCTGCTTGTGCAGAAAATAAAGAATTACAGGAGCTTATGCATTCTGCAAGCCAAGTTACTAAACACACCTTGCAATGTGGCTTTGACGCCCTAGAAGCATCTTGCAGGGCAGCAGTCACAGGTTCTGTACTTAGAAGGCATGCTTGGCTTAAGAAACAGACCTTGCCAGACCATGTCAAATCAAAGCTATTGGATGCACCATTGAACAAAGACAATTTGTTTGGCACCATGGCAGAAGAAGTCTTAAAGATGGAAGAAAAAGCTAAATCTATGCAGACAGTTAAAGACTGGTCCAGCCTTCGAGGTTCAGTAGGCATTGCCCCTCCAAGCACTGGTCCTTCTCCCTCCAGGTCAGCTCAGACAAGACCTAGGGGAAGCAGATCCCCCAGACAGCAGTCCCAGGGAATGCAGAAATCTAAACAATGGAGTTGCTCCACTTCAAAAACAGGGAGTGCTAAGCCCCACCCCCTTATGGAAAGAACTCACAGTGACATTGCACCTTCACCCCTTACCTCTGCCCACCTGCTTGTGGCCCTAGGAGGAAAACTCTCCTCCCATGCAAAAAACTGGGCCTCTATTACCAACGATCAGTGGGTCCTCCACATAGTGTCCCAGGGATACCTTAACTTTGTGTTGGAAAAGCACACACTACCTCCCTTTGAGCCTGCAGCTTCAGCAGGGTTAAAATTCCTCTCTTGGAAAACAGCCTTGCTTCTGGCCATCACTTCAGCTAGAAGAGTTTCAGAGTTACAAGCACTCATGGCTGTAGAGCCCTTCATCATTTTCCATGCTAACAGGGTCTCCCTCAGGACTAACCCAACATTCATGCCTAAAGTGGTGTCCAGTGATCTTAACCAATCAGTTCATTTGCCCACCTTTTCCCCTAACCCACAAAACAAGGGGGAAAGAATTCTGCATTTCCTAGATGTGCACAGACAGCTCAGATTCTACCTGGATAGGACTAAATCTTTTAGGAAAACTGACCAATTGCTAGTCAGCTTTGGAGCAGGGGCAGAGGGCAAGGCCATGTCCAAACAAACAGTCTCCAAATGGATAGCACACTGCATCCATTTCTGCTACAAACACCACAGGAAACCACCCCCTAAGGGGGTCAGGATGCATTCCACCAGAGCAACCTCCACCTCTGCAGCTTTTCTCAGAGGGGTCCCTACCAGGGACATCCTGGAGGCTGCAACATGGACTTCTATTCATACCTTCACCAAACATTACCACTTGTCTGTCTTCTCCAAATCCAGGGCAGGCTTTGCAACTGCAGTCTTGCAGGGCATCCCAGCCAGCCGTCAGTCTTCTTGACTGTCTCCACCCTTTTCTTCAGCTTTGGGAATCAACTCAAGTGTGATGACTGCATCAGTGAAACACGAAGAACATAGTACAGTTGTGTACGCTTACCATAAATGTAGATGTTGGAGTGTATTCACTGTTGCAGTCCTGGTTTCCCACCCTCCATCCCCCTTGTCTGTCTGTCTCTCTCTCTCTCACCCCTTACAGGGGATTTTTTTGGTATGTACTTTCTACTGGTGGTGTTCTTCCACCATAACCTAGCTCCCTCTTTGGGGGCTCCTGACAGTTGGGGCAAGAAAAACTGATGTAATGGCGTCGGCTGCCTGATTTTATACCACTGACGACCTGACATCAGTCCTGGAGCGACAGCAACCGATGCAGAAATACTAAGCCTCTGGTATTCGGGACGACTGAGGGCTACCCCTGCCAGGATAAACCAAGTGTGATGACTGCAATTGTGAATTCACTCAAACATCTACATTTATGGTAAGTGTACACAACTGTAATATGTAGACTGAAGCAAGAAAGGCCTGAAGATGGTGGCAGCTTTACCACCCTTTGCACTACAGATGTCCTGACATTGGAAAGGGAAGGGAGTCCAGTGAGCCAAATAGGGAAGGTGAGTGCTTCTGTATTAAGGCTGGCCTCTGGGACACTGTAAGCAGAAAATTCCAAGAGACTGTATTGTACAGTGAACGTATTTGAACATACCACAGTAATGGTCGCTTCTTAACACAACTGTACTTTGTTAAAATCCTTTCTCATTAAGAAAAAAATAGTGCATTGTCCTTTAGTCTCAACCAAATAAGCTTTGCTGAAAGCCTGTTTAGCCAGATAAACTTATCCAGATGGAAATCATTCTGTAAGGTTGTCTGGGCACCTAGTGAGGGTATTAAGTAAAGACAAGTGCCATCTTAACCTTTCCAATAAGTATTGTGACTATCATTTCTGTTTGCCTTTTTTTTTTTTTTTGTGTAGTTTCACCGATTGCCTTTACTTGTACTCTTGAGTAACTTGGTGTTTGCTACCTGTTCTTACCAGCCTTTTAATAAACAATGGCTTCATTAAATCCCTTTTATAGGACAGCATATTGATAGCAACAGGTTCTGCTGACAGAAACGTGAAGATATGGGGTTTAGATTTTGGCGATTGCCACAGATCACTTTTTGCTCATGATGACAGGTAAATGTTTCCATTGTGTTTTTACTATATTGTACTACATAGCAATTTTATTACCTAAGGGGGGAGGGTCTTAAATAACAAAAATTGCAGATACATTCAGTCTTTTATAGTTATATTGATGCCTGTTTGTCCATCTGTATAGGCTGTTTTGGAAATCTTGTCTTTTTTTAGTGCCATGTTATAGACTAATCCATCAGATTTCGAAACTGACTTAGTTTCTTAGTAGTAATTTCAGTATGACACCTATTTATCACACTCCTTTAAACTAGTGATCAGTCTCTGTACCTCAGTGGTTTTATTCCAAGTCAGAATAGGTGTAGCGTCTCCCTCTACAGTTGCTACCAGCATGGCTAGTGCTGCCGTTACTGGGCTCAGATACTTTGTTACCCATTCTAATTGCCAGTTGAGCTCATAACAGACTTGTGTCAACATTGTGAAGTCCTGCTATCTTTGGTATATCTGCTTGATCCACAAATGATGGATATTGAAACTGTTGAAGTAGAAAAGTTGCTAGTCTCAGACTGGTGGCTGTCCTACAGGCAGCATTTGCTTTGTCATTGAGGATCCTGGTTCTTGTCATCAGCCCCCTAGTTTTAGAACTTTGCTCACCTCTTCTTATGTGCATGCAGGAGTTGGAGGTGACTGATTACGGATGAGTTTCAGGCAGTGTTTCATTGAAAATCTGGGCAAATCCGTGGAAATCAGCAAGAGCAGAGGACTTAAATTAACCACCAAAGAAAAATTAAACAGAACCCAGAGTTATGAGCTGCAAAGTGGTGTGAGGAGCTGAAAGTTTGACTGGTGAGATGAGCAGAGGGAACTTGCAGTAACAAACATCTGAAGGAGACGCCAGATACCACAGAACGGCATTCCTCTGTGCAGCATAGGGCAGATGAGGGCACTTCAGACGCTGCTATAGGAACATGGAATTATGTGCAGGGATATAGCTGCTGGCTGACATGGGGTTGGAATGCAGGCAAAATAAACCGGATACAGAAAGAATAGAAGGACTACAGCTTCTGAAGTACAAAAAGAGAACTAAGCAGGTAATAAGAAAAATAAAGCTAGGAATGAAAAAAAACACATAAGCATTAAAGTCTCAGAAAAAGGCTGAAGTCATATTCAGAATGTGTACAGAGGCTAGAAAATTGTCTGCCTATGATTACACCAAGTCAGTGTTCATACAAGACAATCCAGCATCGGATCTTCAAGCCACACACTTATTGTATTTATACCTAATGCATCTAGGAACGCAAACATAAACCATGTTGTATCCCTCAAGGACTTAGTATGTGATTAGTAGCGTTCCAGCACCAATATATATCCCATTACAGCTGTCACATGGTCACTTAACATAAAAGTACAGAAATTAAAATATAAAATATATTTTGCCCAGTTCTCATTCAACATACTACTGCAAAGCAAAAAAGAAACTCTCTAATGTGGAGATTAACCAATTGAATCAAGTGATATGTTTTAATGGGTGGAGATTTTCACTATAAAAGTTTAAACATGAATGTAACTATTTTATTCTGATGAAGTACACTTACCAGGACGAAATCACTAAATGATTTTTACTTTATTAAAACGAGTGTTCGATTATTCCACTCCTGGTTTCTTTTTTGTTTTACTAGTTATTATATGTGGTGTCTTTGAGGATTATTAACATGCTACTGCATCAATGTTTTCATTCACTTTCATTACCTATATAAAATAGAAATAAATTAGTCATACTTGAAAATGTATATGTGTGTGTGTGTGTGTGCGTGTGAGTGTCAGCTCCATTTACTGACAAAATTGACATTGCCCTTATAATTGTCATTTGATCCAGGTTTAAATAATACATATATCAAAATAATCCATTTTTTATAGTTAAGGTTGCATTTTAAACTGAACTGTAAATGTATCAGTAATACAGAAAGCAGAATGTAGCCATAGAATGTTCCAAGGGGTTGTGTTTACAATTATTTACCGGGAAAATAACACACACACACACACACACACACACACACACACACACACACACACACACACACACACACACACACACACACACACACTTTTTTGTCTTTCTTTCTTTCTTTCTTTTTTAAACTCATTAAACAGCAAAAGCACTGCTAAGTAAATGTAAGGTAACGACTCAATCGATATCTCACTGGTCATACATGCATACACTCACACACAGACTTTTTTTTTTTCTGTCTTATTTTACCATCGCTAAACAGCAAAACCACTGCTTAGCGTAAAATACTGGTGCCTGTTATTTTTTTTTTCAGTCTGACCTCCACAGCAGCTTGATATGCTGCCATGAAGTGGCATACTCATTTTTCCGTGGACATTATCTGTAGACTAACACCCTGCTGGAGTATGTTCGGTCTCCAGTCAGGATGCAATTTACAGGTTGCCCATTCTCTAAACTGCAGTAGAACATAACTTCTTCTGGAAACAAATACAGTAAAGGAAAGTACTGAGTTGTTGTTAAGAAAGATGGTTTAAGAGCTATACAACAAGGGGGTGTAGTAGTTAAATCTACAAACCAAGGTCCTATGTGACTACATAGGAAAAAGGAAATTTAGATGGCACGGAGGCTATTAATAGGTAGAGATTTATTCAGTGGGAGAGGTAAAAAAATAAATAAAATGTGTGTGTGTGTGTGTGTGTGTGTGTGTGTGTGTGTGTGTGTGTGTGTGTGTGTGTGTGTGTGCGTGTTGTGAAGAGAGAGGCAGATCCTGGCATTCTTAAAATATGATTTAGTAAGTTCTTGAAGAGGTTGGTTTTGCTGATTTGCTTTGAACATGTGCATTATGCATCGTTGAGCTTCTTGCACCTAATACTGCTGTTTAGGCTTACTAGATAATTGCCCTATGCAAGAGGCTGAACACATACATACTGCTAAGCAAATGACCCTTGGGTTGTGCAGATAACACTGTGAAACACACTGTAGCATTTAGGCATATTGACAGTTGTAAAACTTGTTGAAGTAGTGACATACATACATTGAACAGAGTTTCTACAGGGTTTGCTGCCTAATTACTCCATCCTGACTTCTTACTTAATATGGCCAACATTCATTCTTACTGTAGTTAAAAAAAAAAAAAAAAAACTTGATAACTAAATTGACATTTAACAGGTAATAATGAATCAAAAAAGAGATTTTCTCTTAATATTGACCATTATCTGCCAATTTTCCAACACCTAAAGGAATCTGAGCCAGATATAGTATAACAAAACAAAGATTTTAATCCTTTACCAGGTCTGTAGTTGAACAATTGTACTGTAACGACTCTCCTTTTGCGGTATTATTCACATTTTGCTTTCTTTTTGAAAGATCATATTTGTCGTAGACCTTGTGTTGAAATCTTTGTATTAAATTAGTTGCTGCTACATTGTAGTATTAATCATCATCACAAATTTGACACACTTTCTTTAAATGAGACTTCAGCATATTATTTGTTATACGGTTTGGGTGACGACCTTAAGTTAAAAATGTGTTCTTTGCAAATGGTTTTCCATGCACAGTAGGTTGTGTATTCCTGTCTAATAGCTTGGTAGCAAGTATAACATCAAGAAAATCAATTTATAAATAACTTTGCCCTAACTATAAATTGAATCCCATACTCGTTTCTGTGTATGAATTACAAATTTCAGTAATTTAGGGTGATTCCTCTTCCATACGAGTCAGCAGTAATCCAGGAAATGATGCCACATATCTGTGTTGTATAAAAATCTGTTTCTGGGCTCACTGTTAGACCATGCCATCTCAAAAAAAAACAAAAAAATTGTGAATAAGTCTGCATGCATCAGTGAGGAGGCTGCTTCCTTAGCATTTACCCGTAAGTTGTAGATAGATTTTATTCTGAGTTAGGATAAATCCCATTAACTGACTCAAAGTCACTGAATCCATTGCTTGTTGATGTTTACTACATCTAAGCAGTATTTCCACAACTGTAACCCAATTTTATGTGGATTAAAGTATAGAGAGGCTTATCATCTGTAGTACAGAAATACTACTTCTATTCCACTTAGACCTCCAAAATTATTTGCAGAAATAACCAGACACATGCCATTGGTAAAAACACTGTTTGTGAACCTTTAACAGAAACCATAGAGTGCCCTGGTGATGCATTTCTGGACTACCCCCCCCCCCACCCCAAAAATCTGGTCTGTCAGTCAAGTTCTAGTTTATTAAGATGCTTTAAAACCAAAGCACCATTACAGTTTAAAACTTAACAAAATAAAACAAAAATAACAGTAGCAGAAAAGTCGTAAGACGTCATCCATATCATCATATGCCAAATCAAACAAGTTTTTAACATCTGTCTAAAGCCAGCCAAGTATAGGTCACTCTTGAAGACATTGAGGTAGCGAGTTCTACATGTAGGAGGCCTAATAATAAAATGAACAGTAACTAGAGGCTTCTAGATTCACTCATGGAAGCACCAGTAGCACCTCAGAGGATGAGTGAACCCAAGTCGTGAATGGACACCAGGTCTTAAAAACAATCCTATAACAGATTGAAAGCCAATGAACGCTATAAAAAACTGGCATAAAATGGTAACCTGAGATACCACTCAGTAGTAGCCTTACTGCAGAATTCAGAAGTGTTTGTAAATGATCCAGCTTGGTGTTAGTTCTTCCCAGGTGTGGGGCATTACAGTAGTTCAGTTTGGAAGAGACCATAGCATGAACAGTAATTGAGAGAGCAGACTGAAGTGTAAGGTGTTTAATTCTGGATATATTCTTCAGATGGCAGTAGGAAGGCTTCACCACAGCTGGCACCTGATTCTGAAATGTCAGTCTTCAGTCAGCAATAATTCCAAGATTATGCACCTTTTGGGAAAACTCAAACTTAACTCCTCTGTATCATTATATTACTTTGGTAATGGGGGAGCAGAATAAGCTCTCGGATGTGCATGAACTGCTGTGGATTCAGTCTTATGTATGTTGGGCTGTGTATGTATGGCATCAAGATCATCAGTTAGGGAATTAATACAGGCCATCTCATTTTGAGTAAAAGAAATAAATCTGAGTGTCATCTGCATAACTGTGTTACGTTAAACCTCTTTTCTTCAGTGAATATCTGAATGGAAACATATACGCAGTGTGTAAAAGAGGGTCCAGAAATGAACCTTGTGGAATCCCACAGTAGAGTTGGTAGGATGCAGAGTGAGTCCATAACAGACCCTGTGTGTACAGTTTGACAAGTAAGAGGAAAAACAGTCAATGAAATTCCACAATAAGAGTGCAACTGGTCCAAAAAGATGCTTTTAAGGAAAGCAGGAATTGCACAATTAATGTAATGTTGGTTTGATTATATTGTATAGAACACTATATTTGATGTAAATAATGTTGGTAAATGTGAATTTTTTAATATGGTTTGATTACTTTTATATAGATTTAAGTTTGCCAGTATAACAAGTGTAACAGTACTATGATTATTTCCTTTTATCTACCTCTGACTTAACCTGCATTGCTGTCTCAGTTCTTTCAATGTGCACTGTTTATGACTCTTTACCTCAGTGCTATATCCTGTTACAACCTCTATGCTGTAATACACGTTACCATTGTTGATGTATTTTTTTTTTTACGTACTAGGAAAATTGCTATTTTTACTTGAATATTAGATTTAATTTCTTATTTTTTTATTTGTTTGTACTTGTATTATTGTATTGGACCATGTCCTGGAGCTTATCTCCCCGGGCCTCTACTGAAAATGGACATATATCCAGTTAGACTAACCCGGTCAACAAATGTAAAATAAATAATAAGTCAATAAAGGTGTTTAAAAAAAAAAAAGAATAATTTCCTTAGTCATAGCCATTCATTGGCTGCTACGGTGGTGCAGCTGTTATCGTTGCCGCCTCACAGCAAGAGGTTCTCTGGTTCGATCCTCGGCTGGGGTGCCTTCTGTGCAGAGTGTGTATAGTCCTCCCTGTGGTTGCGTGGGTTTCCTCCGGGTTCTCCGGTTTCCTCCCACATCCCAACGACATGCTGTAGGTGGATTGGACACTAAATTGGCCCTAGGTGTGAGTGCGTGCATGTGTGTGTTTTCTGTGGAAGGTTGGGTGCCAGGCTGGCAACTCGACACAGTAAAACTCCACTGCCAATCATGAGTGGACAGGTGATCCGCTGTGGTAGCCCCTAACCGGGAAAAGCCGAAAGAAGAAGAAGTCGTAGCCATTCATTACCCCACTATTTCTGACAGTGTACTCTGTACGGAAGTTTTAAAATCTACCACCTCATTACACTCCCAAAAAATCAGGTTCCCATTTAACCCCCCACCCCCACCCCCGAACCAAGCCTCCCCATTGCACCTATTTGCTAGCTGCCTGAGGAGAAATTCATTGAAATCTGATTGTGGTATAAAAATACAATGCAAATGGGTCTAGATGGAATGTTCAAACATTCAAAATTCCGAATTTCATATGGTCGACACTATATGATCGGATTTTTGAATGTTTGAACATTGTAACGGTGATCTCCATGAAGAGTGGAATGGGAAGATTTTCCTTTTCTTCACTGTAGTGCGATCTTGGAGTTGGTATGTTTAATGAGCGGGGGGGGGGTGCAAGGGGGCGTGGACTCCTGCTTAGAGTGTTCAGGTAGGTGTTTTGTGTAGTTTTATTTTTTTTTATTAGATATTCTAACTTTTGCAAGTTCAATCATACGATGTCGACCATATGGTACTCTAACTTGCAAACGGTCGAGTATCTAATATAGACCCATGCAAACACTTCCAAGCAAAAATCCTAAATGTTATAGATTTGTTGCATATTTGGGAGCTATACACATGTCCTTCCTTGGTTCCTTTTTAAATTGCTTTTCCAGACTCTCTTCCCAATGCTTTCTAACATCCACTGATTGATTCTTGTAGTTGTCATGCAGTATTTTATATGCCCTACTATTTATCCCTTTTATAACAGCAGCTTCTATTCCGGAGTTGATTAAAATCTCTCTCAAAGCTGGTCTTTCACTTAAGATTCCCTATCCCTTTCTGTTTGCATATACTCTATCAGTCCCAAGTAGGGAAGGCGATCTTTAACCTGCAGTCCAAATTTCTGCTTGGCATCATCCTAGCTCCTAATGTCTTCATTCCTTTGCCAGTTTTTCCAGTTATTTCTAGCCCTATATATATTTTATATGATTGGTATTCAATTTAAAGATCTGCATCCAAAATCTACCTCTCTCCTTATTTGTTGACTTCCACCCCTGTTTTATCATCATCCTTTTCTAGTTTGATTTATAGCCTGCTGCTCATATATGAGCCCTAAATATGTAGCTCTAAAATATTCATAGAATTCAGGTAATCCTAAACTAATTTGCTCTGTGGGGAGGATCATCTTATTAGGTACATAGGTTGGTACTAGGCTATCAGCCCTAGGGCCTATACAAGCCTAGCCATAACAATTCCCTGGCTATTTCTTCCCACACTATTTACTTCCCTGGACCCCTGTCTAGCAGGGCGACTGACGTGATCCCCGGGGTGAATTTCCTTTCTCCCATCCAATCGTCAAGGTTCCTTTTGAAGAGGACCAAAGAGTCACTCTGCTTGACATGTGTGGGCAATCTATTCCAGAGTCTGGGGAGTCTCTGGGTCAGGAACCTATCCCTCCAGCATGTTTTGTTTATTGTGATGACAAGGTTTAGATCCCTGGAGCGTGTGGCTCTGAGGGATTGGGATTTCTTTAAGTGTAACATGTCCAACAGCTCTGGGTTTGACATGGCCTTGTATGTTAAGCAAAGATCGCCTCTGAGTAGACTAGTATAGCTGGAGTTTTTAAGGCGGTCAGCATAGGGCATCTGCTTTAGGCCTGTGATTCTTTTAGTGAGGTATTTCTATGGCCTTTCCAGTTGTTGCAGATGTCTTGAGAGGTACATACCAAACTGGGCATTGTATTCTATAATGGGTCTAATGAGGGATGAGTACAGTGGGACAATGACCTCCTTTTTTCTGGATGAAAAGCCCTTAGTGATGAGGTGTGCCACATAGAAGGATTTCCTGACTTTTGTGGCGATGTGATTATCGAAGGTGAGACCACTGTCCACCTGTGTCCCTAAGTCTCTTATCAAACTTTCAGTGTTTAGTGTACTGCCACCTATATGGTAATTCACGGATACATGTTTTTTCCCAAAGGGGATAACTATACATTTCTTGGCATTGAGCTTGAGCCCATGGCTCTGGCACCAATCATCTGTTTCTGTAAGGCCCTTTTGTAGAGTATCCACATCATTTGGGGATTCAATAATGGCTCCCAGTTTGCAGTCATCTGCAAACTTTGTTATCCAGAGTCCCTTAGTGTTGGCCTGTACTTCAGAGAGCGGTCCCAGGACTGAACCCTGAGGTACTCCACTTGTCACTTGTCTGGAGCTGGATTTGGAGTCGGCTACTTTTACAGCGTGGATTCTATCAGTAAGCCAGTTAGCAACCCATTGGGTGACGTAGGCATTAATGCCCAGCTTAGTAAGTTTATCTATGATTCCAGAGTGGGGGAATGGTGTCAAAGGCCTTGGCAAGGTCTAGATAGGCTGTGTGGACCACCTTACCCTTGTCCATGGCTCTGGAGACTGATTCGAAGAAGTCAATCAAGTTTAGGAGACAAGATCGGCCCTTCACGAACCCAAACTGGGTGGGGTCCAGTGTTTGAAGGTTGCCAATGTCTTTGTTTATAAGTTCCATGATAATATGCTCCATGGCCTTGCAGATAAGGCTTGTCAGACTGATGGGATGGTAGTTTCCGGGATCCAAGGTGGATCCCCCCTTGTGGAGTGGGATAACTGTAGCTTGTGCGCCACTCAGTGGGCACGAAATCTGAGGTGAGGCTATGATTAAACATGACACCTAGGTGAGGTGCCAGTTCGTATTGTAGTTCATGTAGTACACAGCCCGGGATGTCATCTGGTCTCAATGGATGCTGTATTCTTAGCTTTGGAGAGTGCGTTTTTTACCTGTGTGGCCGTTATTACCGGAATTTGGCAATCTTCCGGTATTGAGATGGGCCATTTAGGGGGTGAGAGGGGGGTGAAGTTGGCACTGAATCGATCTGCCAGGATATTGGCAATATCCTTGGGATCAGTATATTTAATGCCATTCTCTTTTAGCTCAGAGCAGATCTGAGCATTGCCATTTAGATTCTTGACATAGTTATAGAATGCCTTGTTGTCTTTGGAATCTTTGGCAATTTTATTTTCGTAACCAGCTTTGGAGGATTTTATGAGGGATCTCAGTTTCTTACTGAGGCTGGTAAGGAAATTTTTTTCATCCTGGGATTTTCCTCTTTTCTGCAACAGTTTCTTCCTTTTGTTGTAAAGTTTGTTTATGGCAGGGGACCACCAGATTGGCTTCTTTTTTTTGGATGAGAGCATCTTGGTTCTGTTTGGGATGGTACGATTCATGCATGAGTGGATGTGCTCGTACAGTGCCTTAGTGTAGGATTCAGCAGTTGAACTTTCAGCTCCCGTCTGCATGGGTGTCATGAAGTTTGTCACTTCTGACTTGAGTAGCATGAAGTTGGCTTTGGAGAAGTTTTTTATGGAGGTTTCCTTACTGGGAGGTGGGGGTGGGATGTGGATGTTAAGGGTATGCCACTTAAGTCTCACCCTCTTCCCTACCCATATAAATTCTTTCAAATCTTTATTAATTATTGTCCACAACTTCTCTTGTTGATAAAAATATGCCTGATCTGTATATAAAATAAAAGATACTAAAAACATTTTCACTCTTGCATCTTACTATCTGTATTCAGAAACAAGAGCTTCCAGTTTTTCATTTTTTTTGTATTTTCCTTTGTTTAGTCCCCTCCAACGTATCTTAAGCTGCTGTAATTGAACCCCTTTTGATTCATACACCTAAATATTCCATCTTGTCGTGTCTCCATAAATATGGGTGTTGTTGAAACAGTTCATGTGTGGGTAGTTAATTTTCCACTATAGCCATTCATTTTATATTGTGAAAACACTTGAAACTGTCTCAAAGTGCTGCACAACGTCACAATGTCCTTTTCTGGATTAATCAAGAACAAAATAATATCATCTGCAAATAAAGCCAACTTTTCTTGATTACCATACCATTTATATCCTTGAATTTCTGAGTCCCTTATTTTGATTTCTCACAAATGTTGAGGGAACAAATTGTAGTAACAAACGAGATGATGTTTTTGAGTTCTTGTTTATGGAGAGAAATAACAGCATATAGTAAGGCTCTGTTTAGTTTAATGCTATTGCCTATCCCAAAAGCAGTAATGAGAAATAAAAATCAAAGACTAGGTCAACATTAGAGGAATGTGCTGATGACTGTAAAACAAATTAAGTAAACTGAGGTGGGATTTTAAAGGAGGGAGGAAGTAAAGTGCATAAAATTGCGTGTTTTGGATCACTACATACAAAGTGCTGGTCAAAAAGATGTTTGATGTGGGAGGGTTGATGGGTATTGAAAAATAAGAAAGCATAATGAAGACTAATATTGATGTTATGAGGACAATAACTTGTACATGATGGCAATGGGTAATGCTATTGAAATTATCATTAATATGAAATATGATGAGTAAATAAACTTGTTAAAACACATTATTGCATCAGCTGTAACTTAAGGTCTCGGGCTTCCTTTTGCAGTCTGTACTTCAGGATTCATCTTTTTTATCTTTTGGACTGTTGGCTGTTCTGCTGTTTGAGCTCTGGTGACTTTACTGCTTGAGATTCAAACCAAGCATAGACCTGCAAGAGAGAATCCATGCTGTTAAATGTAGCAGATAAACTTTTTAATGTATCAGTTGATCAGTAAGGAGACTTTAGTTGGTAATCTCCAGATACCTTTCCTCTGTTTCCCTTTGCTTGGATGGTCTCACCATCCAGCTTTGGCCTTTGGAGAGCTTTATGAGTTAGGCAAATACTTGGGTAATACTTGTAAACAGTACAGCTGGGATTCTGCTCATTTAGTGGTTGAGGATGAATTCATGGGCTAAGGAGCAAGGCATAACTTTCCTAGTGGAATGCATGAGCTTCATTGTGTTGTCCTCTGTTGCAATAGTTATCATTTCTTGGGACTTTTGCTGCAGAGAGCCCTACATATAGCATGATTTCCAGAGCCCCCCCTCCCCCCGGCCCGGCAGATATCCCATTTAGACGTCAGCTCATCAGTGATATAAGAGGAACATTCGCTTACATTACCTTTAGTTCTTTCTTGACACTGTATGAGTGCAGATTAATGCATATTATGCTACCATTTTTTTGGTCCTTCGGTTCTGTCTGGCTTCTGAAATTTTCACATAAGTACACCACTGGGAGTTATACTTTGAATATACAGTACTGTACATATTTATACTGGTTGTGTATTTTTGTGCATCAGGCATAGAAGTCAGAAAGTTAATATTTCTAGGTGTGTTTCTTATAGAAAATAAATCCTATGTAAAGGCTGGGCCCATTAAGTATTTATTCTGTTTAGGGCCAAAGCACAATGTCCCTAACTTCCATGTACATTTCACCAGAAGATCGTTAATTGTTGAGCAAAGACTGTCCAAGACTATTTGAACCAAAGAAGGCTGCATGGCTTAACCAAGGTCACAATGACATTGACCAAGTCTTCCTCAGATGTCCCACAAAAAGGAGAAAATAGAAATATCCATGAAAAAGCATGTAAGAGAGGTTGCCAGTAGCACAGTGGAGCAGCTGATGGTGTCTCCTTATAGCAAAAGGTTCCCCAGTTCAATTCTGTGCTAGGGCACCTTCTTTGTAGAGTCTGCATGTCCTCCCTCTGCTCACGTGGGTTTCCTCCCACATTCCAAAGAAATGCAGTAAGTGGATTGGACACTCTAAATCAGCCATAGGTGTGTGTGTGTGTGTGTGTGTGTGTGTGTGTGTGTGTGTGTGTGTGTGTGTGTGTGTGTGTGTAAGAACTACTGTGGCAGGACTAGCCACCCAGTGGTGTAAACATTGGCTCTAGATGACTGTTGAAGTGACACCCTGACCCCATGTGCAAACATGGGAAAAAGGGGATGTGGATGGAAAGATGCAATGGAGGAGGATAATATCCTTTTGGAAGCTGATGACCTTTCTGTGCTTGAAGGGGTCTGATTTGCTAAAGTGCTTTTGCAGTCCCCAACTCTGTCTCTATATTAGACCAATGCCTTTGGAGACATCACATGATCAGAAACTTTCACATCCTCCGGCTTTCATTTGGTCCCATAAGCATCTAGTATATATAACCGTACCTTGATTTCTAACAGTGATGGTGTTATCCTATCAGTGTTGGTGTGAGAGGGAATCCCCAGTTCTTGGACTGAGGTCATTGACATCTGTCTGTGTGACTTGCAAGGAAGCCATTCCAAATTCAGCCCCAAGGAACCCAGATGGTGGGAATTCACTGTATTGCCTCAGCATGAGCTGGGTGACGTTTCATCTCTTTCTACTTCCCAGGCTCCCTCTCAAGACTTAATGAAGTTGGCAGAGGATTTTGTACACTTTCTTAAAAATCTGTAGCCATATTTAGAACAAGCTTAATTGCCAGGGGGCTCAAGTATTAAAGAGAAGAAGGGACACACCTTGCACCTAGTGAATAAGATTCCTTTGATACAAAGGTAGATAAACTAGCTGATGTTCTTCGTGTTTCACTGTTGCAGTCATTACATTTGGATAATCTACTGGCAGGTTGCCCTCAGTCGGCCTGATTAACAGAGTATTGGGTCCTGCATCGGTTGCTGTCCCTTCTTCCTTGACGTCAGGTCGTCAGGGGTATAAAACATGCAGCCGATGCCATTACATCAGTCTTTCTTGCCGCGTGGTGCCCGAAGCAGAAGCAGTTCGCAAGTGCTGGTCGGCCGACTCCTGAAATTTTCGTTTTCAAGTTTCAGAACCGAAGTCTTCAACTAAAAGCTAAGTACCCCATTGGGGAAACTTTTTCTTGCTCCTTATCGATGTCAGTAAAAGTTAATAATTGCATTACTTGTGGGAAGCAAATACCTCATAAGGATTTTCATTTGTACTGTATTCCTTGCCTAGGCCCTGATCATAACGTACCTTGCTGTCAGTTTTGTGCTAAATTTAATAAACGCACTATTAAACATCGGTATATTTTTGCTTAAAAATATTTTGGTTCACGATTTAATTATCCAGAAATGTCATCGGTTAGCAATCCGACTACCGGAATACCTAAAAAAATGCAAAGAAAAAGACAGAGACAGGCCGTCGAGGTCCAAAGCTGACGACGCTTCTCCTAAGCAAGTCGCCAGTTCGCCGGTACTCAGTAAGGCGCTTTCGCAGCCCCTGATACCCGCTACTTTTGATTCGCAGGCCTCTACTGAGACCCATTCGGAGTCCGGTATGCCGCGAGACGCTTCAATTTTGGAACCCGCGACTGTCTCTACCTTAGATGGGTCCAGAGCCGCTGTGCAGGCACCGGCTTCTGAGGGTGTTTTCAGGCCTACAGATTTGTATATTTGACCGACGCCATCTTCAAAACTAGGGCCAAAATCTAAATCTATGTCTAAAACACCAACACCTGGGCCACATGTGCAGGCCCCTATGCCTAAAAAACAAATGATCAAAATGGCTGAAGATTTAATTACTCTGATCAGGGGTAGTCAACCCCCTCCTTCCAAGAGGCCTAGGCAAGACATTGATTATGAAACTTCTGAACAGGATTCTATTTCTGCTGTCTCTTCTAATGAACAGGATTTGTCTATACCTACTTATGAGGACTCTGATGCAGAAGATTCCATTCCTTCTGCTTCTCCCCCTGAGGGTTTTTCTTTTGGGGAAACTTTACATACCTAAAGGGAACATTTCCACTGGGAAAGTCAGGATTTCTCTGAATCTAAAAAGAGACTTAGGGATTTGGCTATACCTCCTGCTCTAAACATTGTTGATGATGTTTTTTCAGAATCTAGTATGGCTCCTGATTCTCTGCCTCCGGCTTCTTGTAAGCCAGACAGATACTAAAGGGTTCCTGACTACCACAAATTCCAATCCTATTGTAAATCCTGAAACCATTTCTCAGGGTCCCAAGGGCATTAAGGCCTCTACTGCTAAAAATCCTACCCCTTCAGATAGAGATTCCAGGGCGCTGGATAGATGGGGTAGGAAGGTTTACACTTCTGCAACCTTGGCAATCAAGGCTTTAAACTGTCAATTTCATGTGCTTAAGTATCAACAGCATATCATGGGTCTGCTTAAACAGAAAATGATGTTATTTTCTGACTGTGTGGAAAATAAGGATTTACAGGATTTATTGCATTCAGCTGAACAAGTTGGAAAACATACTTTGCAATGTGGTTTTGATTCTTTGGAGGCCTCTTGCAGGGCTGCTGTAACTGGGTCTGTGGTAAGAAGGCATGCTTGGCTCAAAGAGCAAACTCTGCCTAATCATGTTAAAGCAAAATTGTTGGATGTTCCTTTACAACAGGACCATCTCTTTGGTAATAAGGCTGAAGAAGTTTTAAAAAAGATGGAAGATAAAGCTAAATCAATGCAAACTGTGAAAGATTTCTTACAAGTGCAACCTCCTAGATTTAGTAGACACTGGCCTACTAAGAACTGGTCCTTTCCAATTCCTTCGAGAGTCACTCAAGTCAAACCCAGACATTCCAAAGGCTCCAGGTTTCAGTCACAAGGAACTTTTAGAACAAAGCAATGGGGTGCCTCCACCTCCAAATCTGGAAACAACAAGGCACCTCACTATGGTAAACAGTCTCAATGACTTCCCTCTACACTTACCAAGCACTTAACTTTTAGCCGCCCCTTTCGGGGGAAAACTGGCACTTCATGCAAGAAACTGGCAACTTATAACCCAGGACAAATGGGTTTTAAATATAGTATCCCAGGGATACAGATTTCAATTCCACATGTTGCCAATTCCAAACAGATGGCCAGACCTGCCCCCTAAATCAGTGGCAGAGGCCCAGAAACAAGTACTGTCCCTCATGAACATGGAGGCTATTCAGCCAGTACCAGAGGAGGAGAAGGGACAAGGTTTCTATTCAAGACTTTTCCTGGTACCCAGAAAAGACAAATCATGGCATCCAATTCTGGACTTACCTACTTTAAACACATTTCTGGACATTCCAAAATTCAAGATGCTGACACTTCAACAGTTACTTCCTATGCTAGGCAAAGATGCCTGGTTGGTAACTCTAGACTTAAAACAGGCTTACCTGCAAATCCCAATCAGGAAATCTTGCAGAAGATACCTCCGCTTCAAAGCAGGCTACTTGCATTACCAGTTCCCTGCACTGCCCTTTAGCTTATCTACTGCGCCCAGGGTCTTCACAAAGTACCTGACTCCAGTAATTGCATTTTGCAGGCAAAGAAATATTCAAATATATCCATACCTGGACGATTGTCTAATTCAGGCAGAAAACAAGGGCATTCTTCTAAAGCATCTGGCGTTTGTAAAAAGGGTTCTAACTTGTCTAGGTTACACCATAAACGAAAATAAATCACAACTAGTACCCTCTCAAAAAATTACATTCATGGGTGCAAGCTTGAATACAACTGCCCAGATGGGCTTACCTTCCGCCAGAAAAGCAAATTCATTTTGGTAACTTACTTCAAGCAGTTGGCCACAAAAAACCTGCTAACTGCAAGACAAATTCTGCAAGCCGTGGGTTTCATGGCCTCCTGCATTCTTCTAGTTCCATATGCAAGACTGCATATGAGGAAACTTCAGTGGTACTTAAAAAGTTTATGGAGTCAACATTGTCACAGCCTGGAAACAATGATTCCTATCATAACTTGCCTGCAATTAGAGTTCCTATTGTGGGCAGAGGCCTGCAACCAAAACAAGGGACTGCCATTCACTCCATCCCCTGCCGCCCAAACCCTAACCACCGATGCATCAGACTATGCTTGGGGGGCTCATCTGGCAGGGAAGTGCATTCAGGGCAAATGGAGCCCAAATCAAATGCACCTTCATATCAATGCTCTGACAGCCTTCAAGGACTATCTTCATCCAGGACAATTACTGATAAAGACAGACAACACCACAGTTAAGTGGTACATAAACAAGCAGGGGGGTACACACTCCTACCCCCTTTGCAGACTAGCCATGGCATTATGGAACACGGCATTGACCTACCAAATACAGCTACAAGCTCAGTTCCTGCCAGGAAAGCTGAATACTCTGGCAGACAAACTAAGCAGAAATCTCATGGACCCACATGAATGGAAACTGGAACCACGGATTTTCAACATATTGACACGAAAATGGGGGAGCCCAGACATAGATCTTTTTGCCTCACCTTAGAACTATCAGTTGGACAAATTCTGCACAAGAACTCATCACAAAAAAGCCTGGAAAGTGGATGCTGGATCATTCAGCTGGAAAATCTTTCAGTCTATGCTTTTCTCCCCCTGCCTCTGCTCTCCAGCGTTCTACTAAAAGTCAAACAGGACAAACCAAAAATGATTTTGATTGCTCCAGACTGGCCTCGCCAACACTGGTACCCACTCCTGCGCAATGTGTCACACCTTCCACCGTGGCACCTGCCTCAGACACTTTGTCTCAGCAGAACAACCAAATTCTGCACACTCTGCTCCAAACTTTGAATCTTGCAGCGTGGCTAATCAACTAAATTCACCCTTAGCATCCCTCCGCAAACCTGTGATGGATGTCATTTTGGAGGCGAGAAGGCCTAGTACTAGAAAATCTTATGCTGACAAATGGAAAAGATTCTGTGCATGGAATCAATCACTAGGAATAAGCACAGCTGTGTCCAATATTCCTCAGATTTTACAATACTTAACTGAGATGCTTCACAAGGGCCTGTTTTTTTCTTCCATAAAAATCTGTGGCTCAGCCATTTCAGCTCATTACAACACAGAAACTCCCCTCTTCTCTTATCCTCTGCTAAAGTAGTATCTCAGACGGGCCAAACACTTAAGACCACCCTGGAGAGCTCTAGCCCCTGCCTGGGACCTCAATTTTGTATTGGAAAAACTAATTCTCCCTCATTTTGAGCCAGCTGCTACTGCAGACTTAAAATTGCTATCCTGGAAAACAGCTTTCTTTTTAGCAGTCACTTCAGCAAGAAGGATTTCTGAATTACAGGCTGTTATGGCAGTGGAGACTTTCATTATCTTTCATGTGGACAGGGTGTCTTTCAGGACCAATCCATCCTTCATGCCTAAGGTGGTATCCAGTGTGGCTCTTAATCGGACCATTCATTTGCCAACCTTCTTTCCCAATCCACCGAACAAGGGGGAGCGGATTCTGCATTCATTGGATGTACACAGACAACTTAGATTTTACTTAAACAGGACAAAATCCCTTAGAACTGAACAACTGCTGGTGTCATTTGCTGCAGGGGCAGAGGGAAAGGCTATTTCAAAGCAGACTGTTTCCAAATGGATAAGCCAATGTATTCGTTTCTGCTATATGTACTATGGTAAAACTATCCCCCAGGGGATCAGATCTCATTCCACCAGGGCTGCATCTACAGCCTTTCTCAGAGGTGTTCCTACCAGAGACATTCTAGAAGCTGCTACCTGGAGCCCAGTTCATACGTTCACCAAACATTACCATTTACCTTTCTTCTCTAAATCCAGAGCTGGCTTTGTCACTGCTGTCCTGCAGGGCCTAATAGCTGGTCGGAATGTTGTATAAATCCATCCTCCCAACCATAGCTTTCGGAATCTACCCAAATGTAATGACTGCAACAGTGAAACACGAAGAACATAGTACAGATGTTCTTCGTTCCACATTGCTGCAGTCCTTACTATTGGGGTAGTCCGCTGTCCAGTCGGCCCGAATACCAGAGTATATGGCTGACGTCGGTCAGGGCGCATTAGACTGACGTCAGTACGTCAGGGTACTAATGCGCATGACCGACGTCATATCCTCAGTCTTTTTTGCCGCATGGTCCGATGCAGAAGCAGTTTTGCGAGTGCAGGTTGGCGTTCTGAAATATTTCCGAAACCGGAGTTTCAGACCGAATCAGAGTTGGCTAAGTACCCCGTTGGGGAACATTTTGGTTTTTTCTTGCCTCAGTATTTAACCGGATGTCAGAAAAAGTGAATAACTGTATTTCTTGTGGGAAACAGATACCTCATAGGGATTACCATACCTTGTGTATACCTTGTTTAGGGCCTGAGCACGACGTTGTTGGATGCCGCTCTTGTGCTAGGTTTAACAAACGCACTATTAAGAGGAGGTTAGACTGTGCCAGGTTAGTGTTTGGGAAGCGTTGCAATTATAAAATGCCGTCGGATGCTCCGCCCGCTTCGTCCAAGAAGCGCAAGGACAAAACAGCGAAGCCTAGGGTTGATGAACCGGCAGTCCCGGACGTCGGTTCTTTAGAAGGCTCAGTGGAGCCAGAGGTTTTGCCAGGAGTTTCTATGGAGTCTCAGGCAGAAACTTTACTGTTACAGGATGTGCCTTCTCAGGAGGTAGGCCAGGCTGAGGGGGCTTCTCAGGTAACTGTTCTTCCCTCTCTTCCCAAGGTAGTTAGAGCCTCTCCTTCTGTTGCCAAAACTTCTTTGAAAGGTAGGCCAAGTTCAGCTTCAGTGGGGGCTTCTCCTAGCATTTCGGGTTCTGTACCTAAGAAACATATGCTTAAAATGGCAGAAGATTTGATTACTATGATTAGAGGTTCTATGCCCCCTCCTGATAAGAGGCCTAGGGTGGAACCGGAGTTTGATAGTTTTGAACAGTGTTCAGAGGCTTCTGAGTCTTCTGCGGAAGATTTGCAGGAGTATCCTCCTTATTCTGATTCTGATGTGGATGATTCCACTCCTACAGCTTCTCCTCCTGAGGATTTCTCATTTTCAGAGACTCTGCATTCCATGAGGGAGCACTTTAAATGGGAAGGCCAGGATTACTCTGATTCCAGGAAAAGGCTTAGGGAATTCTTGTTTTTACCCCAGCATAGGCCCTTAGCTATACCTCCTGTGTTGAATGTGGTGGAAGATGTTTTTGCAGAGGCTTCCCTGAACCCTGACTCTTTGCCTCCTGCTCCTGTTAAACCTGATAGGTACTATAGGGTGCCCGAAGCTCATAAGTATTTGTTTAAGAGTCCTAGGGCGGACCCAGAAACTGTTTCTCAGGGGCCTAAAGGTGTTAAGGCCTCTGTGGTTAAAAATCCTGTTCCCACTGATAAAGAGTCAAGGGCTTTGGATAGGTGGGGAAAGAAAGTGTATACTTCTTCCACTCTAGCCATGAGAGCGTTGAATTGTCAGTTTCACATGCTAAAATATCAAAATTATCTCCTTTCACAATTGAAATCTAAGGTGGATGCTTTGGCGGAAGGTATTGAGTGTAAAGAGTTGCTGGATTTGGTTCATGTGTCTGAACAAGTGGGTAAGCATTCTTTGCAATGTGGTTTTGATGCTATACAGGCCTCCTCGAGGGTGGCTGCCACTAGTTCTGTTCTTCGCAGGCATGCCTGGTTGAGGGATCAGAATTTAGCTGAGCATGTTAAGACAAGGATTTTGGATGCTCCTTTACAGTCTGATGTGTTGTTTGGTTCGCCTGTGGAAGCAGTTTTAAAGAAAATGGAGGACAAAGCTAAGTCTATGCAAACTGTTAAAGATTTTTTGCAGGTGCAGCCACCGAAGTTTAGTAGAAATTGGCCTGCTAAGGGGTGGACATATCCTGCTTATGATTCCCAGTCTAGGGGTAGGTCTAGACGTGGTAGGGGCAGAGCTCAAGGTTCTTTTAGGCCTAGAACAGGAGTTCACCTGCTCAGACTTCTGGTGAGGGCAGGGGTCAGTCCTTTCGTAAACAGACCCAATGACCTGCCTTTTCAGCTGCCAGTAGATTCTCGTCTGGCAGCTCCTTTGGGAGGACGACTGTCTCTTTTCAAAGAAAATTGGGATTTAATTACTCAAGACAGATGGGTGTTGGATATCATTCACCACGGTTACAGGTTTTATTTCCATACATTGCCCCCTTTCAAAGGCATGCCAGACGTTCCTCCTCCACAAAGAAAAGAGGCTCACAAGCAAATTTCTCAGTTACTCCAGATGGGGGCCATTCAGCCAGTCCCTGTATCAGAAAGGGGCCTAGGATTTTATTCTCGCCTGTTCCTAGTACCAAAGAAGGGGAACACGTGGAGACCAATTTTGGATTTATCTCTCCTCAACACTTATCTGGACATTCCCAAGTTCAAGATGTTGACGTTACAACAGCTTTTACCTCTGCTGGGCAAAGATCACTGGATGGTAACTTTAGATCTCAAGGAAGCTTACCTTCATGTGCCTATAAGGCTAAGTTGCAGGAAGTATCTGCGGTTTCGAGCTGGAAATTCTCATTATCAGTTCTCTGCATTGCCCTTTGGCTTATCTACTGCCCAGAGTATTCACAAAGGTTCTGGCTCCAGTGATAGCTTACTTCAGGCTACAAGGAATTCAAATCTATCCTTACTTGGACGACTGCCTGATTCTGGCTCAAGAAAAGGAAGACCTTCTACAGTATCTGGAATATGTTATAGCAGTGCTAAGATGCCTAGGGTATTCTGTGAACGAAATAAAGTCCAGTCTAGTACCCTCTCAAGACATGTGCTTTCTGGGTGTGAGACTGAATACAGCAGCCCAGATGGCCTTTTAACCCCGGACAAACAAAAGAGTCTATCACTTTACTTCCATCAACTATCTCATCAGTCCGTGCTGACTGCAAGGACAGTCCTTCAAGCATTAGGGTTCATGGCATCTTGTATTCTGGTGCTTCCCAATGCCAAACTGCATATGAGGAAGCTACAATGGTATCTCAAAATGTATGGACACAGCACTGCCAGGATTTGGACACTGTCATTCAAATAATACCTTGCCTTCAAAAAGAATTTTTGTGGTGGGCTCAGGAATGTCACCTAAACAAGGGACTCTCTGTGACCCGGCCAGAGGCGAGTCAGATTTTAACGACAGATGCCTCGGACATTGCTTGGGGAGCTCATCTAAATGGAAAGTGGATACAAGACAAGTGGCCTGCCAGACTACAGCATCTACATATCAACATGAAGGAGATGTTAGCAGTCCAGTTTGCATTAATGGCTTTCAAGGAGTTACTTCTTCCAGGGCAGGTGTTGATTCTAACAGACAACACAACTGTCATGTGGTACATCAACAAGCAAGGGGGAACACATTCTTATCCTCTATGCAGGCAAGCAATGATTTTATGGGAGACTGCGCTAAGCTTGCAACTAACTCTTCAGGCAAGGTTTCTGCCAGGAGCACAGAACTCCTTAGCAGATGTGTTAAGCAGACAAATCATGGATCCCCACGAGTGGAAACTGGATCTTCATGTGTTTCAGAAATTGACAGTGTCATGGGGAACTCCAGACATAGATCTGTTCGCTTCTCCACTAAACCACCAGCTGCCAAAGTTTTGCACAAAGGGGTTTCATCACACAGCTTGGAAAGTGGATGCTCTGTCTTTCAGTTGGAAAAACCTTCATGTGTATGCCTTTCCACCTCTGCCTCTTCTTCCAAAGGTGCTATTAAAAGTCAGACAAGACAAGCCAAGGATGATTTTGATAGCTCCAGATTGGCCTCGGCAACACTGGTACCCACTACTAAGGAGTCTGGTAAGGAAGCCTCCATGGCCTTTACCTTTGATTCCTCATCTGTTATCTCAGAAGGACGGTCATCTGCTCAATGTCAAGCTTCACTCTCTTCATCTAACAGCCTGGCATATTCTGTGTTGAAACACAGCAGGTCTCAACTTCCTCAACAAGTTTTAAATGTGATTATGGAAGCTAGAAGACCTAGTACAAGGAAAGTGTACGCAGAAAAATGGAAGAGATTTTTATTTTGGAGTACAGCAAAGAATTTGGAGATTTCTGAGCCTAATTTGAGTGTGGCTCTTCAATATCTTACTGAGTTACTGGACAAAGGTTTGTCCTTCTCTTCCATTAAGATTCATGCTGCAGCAATTTCAGCTCACTATGATTGTGACCCACCATTGTTTTCGCATCCTTTGTTCAAGCAGTTTCTTAGAGGGGCAAAGAATATAAGACCCCCACGAGAGCTCCTACTCCTGCTTGGGATCTCAATTTTGTGTTGGAAAAACTTACTCTACAACCTTTTGAGCCTGCGGCTACTGCTGAATTGAAATACTTGTCATGGAAGACTGCTTTTCTGTTGGCTATTACTTCTGCAAGAAGGGTGTCTGAGTTGCAGGCCCTTATGGCAGTAGAGCCCTTTTGATTTTCCATAAGGATAGGGTATCATTACGTACTAATCCTTCCTTTATGCCTAAGGTGGTTTCTAGTGTGGCTTTAAACCAAACTATTCATTTGCCTACTTTTTATGCAGACCCCCAAAATAAAGGGGAAAAGATTTTGCACACTTTAGATGTACACAGGCAATTGCGTTATTATTTAAGCAGGACTAAGGATTTTAGGCAGTCTCAGCAGTTGTTTGTTTCTTTTGCTTTGAGTTCGCAGGGCAAGCCTGTGTCAAAACAAACTATTTCTAGGTGGATTGGGTTTTGCATTGCATTTTGTTATTCCCATCATGGCAAGGAGATTCCAGCTGGGATTAGGCCTCATTCCACTAGGGCTACTGCCACTTCAACAGCATTTCTAAGGGGTGGCAACTAAGGATATTTTGGAGGCAGCTACTTGGAGTTCAGTGCATACTTTCTCTAAGCATTATCACCTTCCTATCTACTCTAAGTCTAGGGCTGGTTTTGCCACAGCTGTTTTGCAAGGCATGTGGTCAGCTCCTACTTCTTTATGATTTGCCAGCCTCCCTTACCTCTGCTTTGGGATTCTACCCAATAGTAAGGACTGCAGCAATGTGGAACGAAGAACATAGTACAGTTTTGTACCTACCATAAATGTAGATGTTCGAGGATCCACATTGCTGCAGTCCAATTTACCCTCCCTCCTTCCCCTCTGTGTTTAGGGGTGGTTGTGTAGGTGAGGTTATATGTTGATATTTTTGTATATATTTTTGTATATATTGTACATATTTTTGGTGCAGGTATTTTGGGCCTTGTCTTTTTAGGGTCTTCTGACATCTGGGGCAAGAAAAAACTGAGGATATGACGTCGGTCATGCGCATTAGTACCCTGACGTACTGACGTCAGTCTAATGCGCCCTGACCGACGTCAGCCATATACTCTGGTATTCGGGCCGACTGGACAGCGGACTACCCCAATAGTAAGGACTGCAGCAATGTGGATCCTCGAACATCTACATTTATGGTAGGTACAAAACTGTACTTTGTGTACACTTACCATAAATGTAGATGTTCGAGTGTATTCACAGTTTCAGTCTTGGTTACCCTCCCTCCACCCCCCCTGTTTTTCTCTTACTATACGTCTAATTTCCATTACTATGCTTAAAAGCCTTTTTGGTGTATTTGCTTTTGTTTGGAGGTATATTTTGTTGTGTTTTAAACTATATGTATGTATTTATATATATATATATATATATATATATATATATATATATATATATATATATATATATTGCTCCTCATTTGGGGGGCACCTGACATCTTGGGCAAGAAAAACTGATGTAATGGCGTCGGCTGCATGTTTTATACCCCTGGACGACTTGACATCATGGAAGAAGGGACAGCAACCGACGCAGGACCCAAGACTTTGTTAATCAGGCCAACTGAAGGCAACCTGCCAGCAGATTCCCCAAATGTAATGACTGCAACAGTGAATACAGTCGCACATCTACATTTATGGTAAGTGTAAACAACCGTACTATTCATGTCTTCTTATCAAATGTTTGGAATGTTGAGTGACAAAACGCTGACATATCAAATGTTAAAAATGAAAAAAAGGTAAGTAAAACTTTTTTTATGCAGGAGGGCAAGGCTGCTGTGTCTGCTGATTATATATACTAACTCCAAGATCGATCTACAACAAGAAAGGGCCAATTTACCAGTTCTCACTGTACCACTATCATGCACTGGTTTTCACGTTTACTCTTATATGTTGACATTTCCAATGTTGTAGTTTTGATCTTATATCATTCGACATTTGTGCATGTCAAGATAGTCACATGTAGCCAAACTGACCTATATGGGATAAAAGTTTTCCTTTCACATTTATGAATCAGGCATTTAGGACATCTCATCCTTTGCTCCCCACCAGAGGATTTCTTATTTGGTGATATAGTAACAGAATAAAGGATAATTTCAAATGGGAGTCCGAGGAGGTCTCAGATGGCCAGAAGAGATACAGGGACTTCATTCACTTAATTGATCAAAAATCATTACCAGTGCATCGAGTTGAAGAAGCCATGGTGGATGTATCTACGAATGTGTTTTTGAAACCAGACTTCCAACATCCTACTTGCAGGAAATCAGACTGTATTTTTATTCATTTATTTACTTATTTATTTTGCAGGGTGGCAGATTTCTGCAGATATCTTAGGAATTTTATTGCTGATCCTGCCATGGTGTTTATTGATCTCAGCAAGATGTTCTATTATGGCTCCATCTCTTAACTATGAATCTACCTCCCAGTGAGGTGGAAAGTTAAATACTGGACCACATTGGGAAGACTGCATATACATCTGTCAACCTGGCCTTCAGGGCTCTTAATTGACAAACGCACATTAACAATACTAATGGACACTATTGGACACTACTATCTCAGTTAAAGGATGTTGAGATACCGACCAAAGCCATGAAATTTACAGTGCTAGATGAATGCAGCCTCTCTTTCCAGTTAGTAAATTACTGTAACAGGTAGCAAAGCACTCTACCAGATGTGGCTGTGGTGGTGATGATGTTGCATCTTGTGACCCCAGCTGCTTTGGGGTCATGTGATGAGACATACTTAACTTGAGGACATCTTCTCTGACAGGCCGTGTTAAAGTTCAACTCTTTAATATAATACTTGAAAAGGAGTTGCTTTATGGACCCCCTGCATAACAGTTGTTAAAAAGCCCGAGGAGAAGGGCGGGAATGGGCAGTCAGTGAAACTGTTGTTTCACTACCATGCCCACAACTATAGAAGATATCACACAAAAATAGTCCTCTCCCCGGATGCAGTAGAAAGGAAAACAGCTCAAGATGAACATAGCCCTACTACAAGAAGAAATGCCAAGATCAAAAAAGTGCGACTGGTGGTCAAGAGAGCTGAGACCCAAAAAAGGAACAGCTTTGACTAAACAAAGCTCATCCCTCCCCATCCACCAGAGTCCCACCACACATGCCCCCTGAAAAAAAGGTCACCAGTCAAAAGTTTGGAGACCATCTGGGCAATTTTATTTTGAAGGAGTGGGGAAAAAATATCACAAAATACACCCTAGTACTGAAACTTATTGCCAGAGGGTAAATAGTTCAATTCATTAAAAAAAAAAAAAAAAAAAAAAAAAAAAAGCAAAAAAAAAAATCTCAAGAATCCCTCCAGTGCCAAAATGATGCTTAGTGAGTGGGATAAAATGAAAATAGAGTTTAAAAATAGGGTAGAAATAAGAAAAAGAGATATGGTTAAGAAGTACTAAGAATTATTTACAGGGACTAACAAAGGTTAAAGTATTGCAGAATAAAGGAAATCTTCCAGAACAAGAAGAGGAGCAACTGCAAAGTGCTAAAGAGAAAATAAGGGAGTATTTGGTTATGCATAAGTTTAGAAAGATTGCTGTTAAGCAATTATTTTTTGATAATGATTCCAAAGTACAAACGTAGAAAGTGTTGTTGCCAAGTTTAGCCTATGATAAGAAAAATAACCAGAGGTCATGTAGGGATATCAGATATATTTCAGAAATGTTATGAGAATTTGTGTAAAGCAGAAAAATGTGGAAACCAGGAAAGAGCACAGATGGAATTATTTATGTAGGACTTAATTATGCCAAAGTTAGAGGTAGATGAGGCTCAACAACTAGTAATGTAGGAGCAGATGAGATAAAAACGGTGCTGTATAATTAGTCTGCAGGAATGTCTTGAGGAACAGATGATATTCCTGTGGATGTTTGAAAGTTAGAAGAGAAAAAAGTGATAAAGGTCTGGAAGGTTTTGTTTAATGGTATTTTAAAATAAGGGGAAGCAAAACATCTTGGAAGTAAGCTGTGGTGGCTGTTCATAGGTAGCTACTAGGTTATCGGCACTGGGGCCTATATAAGCCTAGCCAAAAAGGTTCCCTGACTTTCGCCACCCAAGAAAATTATTTTTCTGTGCCCCTGTCAAGCAGCAAAAGTGATCCCTGTGGTGAATTTTCTATTTCCCATCCGGTCATTAAGATTTTTTTTTTAAAGAGGGCCAGTGAGGAGCTGTGCTTGACATGAATGGGTAGTTTGTTCAAGAGTATGGGAAGAATCTGGGACAGGAATCTATCTCTCCAGCATGTTCTGATTATTGTGGTGACAAGGTTTAGGTCCCTGGAGCATGTAGTTCGGAGAGATTGGGATTTCTTTAAGTGTAACATATCCAACAGCTCTGGGTTTGACATGGCTTTGTATGTTAGGCAGAGATCGCCTCTAAGTAGGCAATATGCGATGGAGTAGAGCTGGAGTTTTTTGAGACGGTCTGCATATGGCATCTCTTTGAGGCCGGTAATCCTCTTAATGAGGTATTTCTGTGGCCTTTCCAATTGTTGTAGGTGTCTTGTGAGATACATGCCAAACGGGGCATTATACTCTATAATAGGTCTGATAGAGGAAGAATTACCTCCTTTTTTCTAGAGGAGAACCCTTTTGTGATGAGATATGCCACATGGAAGGATTTCCTGAGTACTGTGGCAATGTGGTTATCAAAGGCGTGACTACTGTCCACCTATGTCCCGAGGTCCCTTATCACACTTTCAGTGTTTAGTGAGCTACCGCCTATGTGTAGTTCATGGGTACTGAGTTTTTCCCAAAGAGGGTGACACTGCATTGAGCTTGAGGCCATGACTTTGACACCAAGCATCTGTCTCTGTGAGGCCCTTTTGTAGCATGTCTACATCATTAGGTGATTCTGTTATGGCTCCCAGTTTAAAGTCATCTGCGAACTTTGTTAGCCAAAGACCTTCTGTGTTGGCCTGCACTTCAGAGAAGTAGATGCCAAACAGGAGAGGACCCAGGACCGAATCCTGTGGTACTCCACTCGTCACTGGTCTGAAGTCGGATTTGGAGTTGGCTACTTTTACTGTGTGGGTTCTGTCAGTGCGCCAGTTGCCACCCATCTTGTGACAATATGGATTTATGCCCAGTTTAGTGAGTTTCTAATTCCAGAGTGGAGGATGGTATCAAAAGCCTTGGTGAGGTCAGGATAGGCTGTGTGCACTACCTTGCCCTCGTCTACGGCTGTAGTGACTGCTTCAAGGAAGTTAATCAGGTTTAGTAGACATGATCTACCTTTTACAAACCAAAACTGAGCGGGATCCAGGGTTTGGAAGTTACCTATGTCTTTGTTTATAAGCTCCAAGATGATACTTGCAGACCAGGCTCATCAGGCTAATGGGGTTGTAGTTTCTTGGGTCCGTGGTGACACCCTCTTTTTGGAGTGGGATAACAGTCGCTGTGCACCATTCAGTAGGCACGTAGCCTGAGGTGAGGCTATGACTGAACATGGTACTTAGGTGGGATGGCAGTTCATTCTGTAGTTCATGCAGTACGCAGCCTGGGATGTTGTCTGGTCCCGTGGATGCTCTGTTCTTGGCTTTGGAGAGTGCGGTCTTTACTTGTTCATCCGTGATTAACAGGGGCTTTGCATTCTTCTGATATTAAGATGGGCCCTATGGAGGGTGAGAGGGGGGTAAAGTTAGCACTGAACCTATCGACCAGGATGTTGGCACTATCTGTTGGTTCTGTATATTTAGTGCCATTGTGCTGTAGCTCAGAGTAGATCTGAGTGTTGCCATTGAGATTCTTGACATAGCTGTAGAATGCTTTGTGGTTGTCTTTGGAATCAGTGGCGATTTTATTTTCATAACTGGCTTTGGAGGATTTTATGAGGGATCTCAGCTTTTTGCTGAGGTTGACCAGGGAATTCCTCCAATCTTGGGATTTTACTCTTTTTTGCAACAGCTTCTTCCTTCTGTTGTAGAGTTTGTTGTATTACCCGAAGAGGATAAAGACCTATAAGATCCAAGTTTGTGTAGACCCGTTTCAATTTTGAACCTTAATTATAAAGTCTTTGCGCCTATCCTATCTAAAAGAATTGCAGAGGTGTTGCCAAAATTGACAGATTTGGATTTGTATGGTTTTATGGACGGTAGGTAAACATTTAACAACATTAATGCAACAATGATAATCCAGAGGGAAGCAGAATGTAAGAAAAGACCATTGTAATTGGGGTGTCTTGATGGAAAGAAGTATTCCACAAAGTAAGCTGGGATTTTGAGTGGAGCAGTGGAAGCATTTGCATTCCCTGGAATAATAAGCTCACTTCAGCAGATATATGAAGGATCGGAGGCAAGAATTAAAGTGGGAGGGTGCCTCTCTACTATGTTGAGTTTGAACAGATGACCCAGGCAGGAGTATACTCTTTCCCTTTTGTTGTTTTATTTATATTTAGAGCCATTGACCAAGAAAATAAGGGACTCTGAAACTAAAGAATATAATTGGTATGGTAATCAAGAAAATTGGCTTTATTGCAGATGATATCCTTTTGTACTTGATAAATCCAGAAAAGGACATCTCTGTGTTGTGAAACATTTTAAGAAATGTTTAAAGTCTTTTTTAGGATATAAAATTAACGAAGATAAAACTGACTGCAGCCATAAATTATGCACCACCAGTTCAGCAATACCCATATTTATAGGGATGCAGGGCTAGAAACTTGGCAGTGGAAGCCTCGGCTGGATTTACTGTTGAGTGACACCCCGAACCCATGTGCAAGAATAGGGAAAGTGGTTATGGATGAATGGATGGAAGATGAATTATTTAGAAGTGTTGATTAAAAAGGCTTCAGGTATGCTAGCTTAAGGATATGTGGGAAGAGACTAAAAAGATAATATAAAAATGGAGACATTCAAAGCTCTTGTTTATGGATATAAATAGTAAGTACAAGCAGTGAAAATGTTTTTAGTCCCAGGTCAAGCATGTTTTTATCAACCAGAGGAGAAGCTTTGGACAGTAATTAATAGAGTTGAAGGAATTTATCTTGAGGAAGAGAGCAAGAGTTAAGTGAGCCAAGCTGATCCTCCCAATAAAACAAGGTAGTTCAGGAATACCAGATTTGAAGGGACATTTTAGGGCTTTACATTTAAGGCTCATATACTTAGCACACACACAAGGTTATAATTCAAAGTGGAAAGAAATGATGAAGTGGGGAGGGTTCAAGAAATAACACGAGAGTAGACTTTTGAATGTAAATCCTTAAGGAGAACAACAACCATACAAAATATTATATTCATAAAGTTGCAGAAAGTATTTAAGAACTAAGCCAACATGGGACTGAAGACAGAATATTTTGCCAGTACAGATGACTGCAAGTGGGGGTACAAAAGTAGCCAAGAAGAGTCTAGAACTTACTGATAAAACTGTCAAAGTAACCAAGGTCTTTGGAGCAAATGGCTACAGAATGAAAGATATAGAGTAGGATAAGGCCAAAAAGAAGTGTAGATTGGAAGGTAGACACTGGTTTCTCTGCCAGGGATTAATGTCAGAGTATATAGGCAAAGAGAAAGGAGTAGGGGAGTCCTAAATGAAAGACATGCTCTGGTAGAATTTTTATTTGAATCTAGAAGAGGAACTGCTGTTAAAGTGATATTTATTAAGGCATATAAAATATTGCACAAAAACTGTAAGAATCTGAGGAGGTTAGAAGAGATTGGGAAGAAAGACTGGAAAAGCAGTTTACAAGGGAACAATGGGAGACATATATATATGGCTCCTAAGTATGCAGTAAAGTCTAGATGATTTAGGATGTTTGCTTAGAGGTATTTTGGTGCCATGAGCAGACTTCAAAGAATTTTTCCTTAGGTAGATTGCAAATATCGGTGATGTGATGGAAAGAAAAAGAGGTAGCGGGGACTTTATTTTGGGAGTATGCTGAGTTGGCAGACTTTAAAAATTGCCTACTGAGTGCTGTGTCAGAAATAGTGGAGAACATGACTCTAACTACGGAAATGATTATTTTTGGATGAATTGCCTAGACATAGTAAGACCTTATTAAATATTTAATTATTTTGGCTTCTATAGAAGCAATTATTAGAAACTGGAAATCCAAAATCTAAACGGACTGTATTTAACTAATTGCAAAATAGATAAAAGAACTGGAAGGGTGGGTGTCTTTAAAAAAGAGAAGGAGAAAATTATATAGAAGTAAATGGAATTTGTGGGAACAATACATTCAGAATAATGTTCAGGAGTAGTGAGGTTTAAGGGACGGTAGGAATTGAGCAATTTATGTAAAGCTTGACTGATGATAATGAAATATATGTAATGTATTATGTTTGTAAACAGAAAAAAATTTATAGTTTGTTTTGTTTTCTGTTAATGCATGTGTGCCTACTTCATAATTGATAATACCAGAATACCAGTGAAGATCAGTGATTAAAGGCAGGAAGAACTTTAGAAAGCTGCACTGCCATGTCAGATGTCTTTAGTCAAAGCTAGAACCATGCTCACTAAAAAGTAAAAATAATTTTGCACTTCCCCTTCCCAGTTCATCTCCAAAATACCAACTCTGACCTAGGGAGCAAACCTTGTTGCTAGAAACATGGCTAGAGATAGTGAGTCAGAAAGCCTTTTAAGCCAGGATAATGGGATCTTTCTGAGCCAGTACTTCCATCTCTGTAGTATAGATCCACCATATCACATCAAAGTACTTTATAAGGGAATTGGGATCCATGATTTCATCCATCTTGATGGTTTCCCTAGCCTGAAGACACACAAGGAAGCACAAGTGGTACCCTAAGAAACAGATGAAGTCAGTATGTAAATCCTTTGGTGTCCCTTATCCCCCTTCTACCCTGTGTATAAAAAAAAATACAAAGAGCTGTAATAGTGGATGCAAAAAGGGAAACAGAACTTATGATTCACATTCAGATTTGGACTAGATACCTAGAAAGTAGCCACAGACTTCTCGAACACAGCCTGGGTACTAACTTATGGTGTCTGATTGTCCAGGGGTCTTAGATAGTTTGCAAAAGAAAATATATGTCAGTGTAAAGGAAATTGTGGCTGTACTAATAGCTATTAGTATCTTAAAACAAATCTGGAAACTTAGAATTTTTCATATTCCCACAGACAAACGTGTCAGTGGTATATTACTTAAGCAAGGGGGAGGAATGTTCTTAATCTATATCCAAGCTGGCCATTTTATGACTTTGTCAGTACAGGATAAGTAGATTGTTTGGTTAAACTTTAGAAACATCGAGTTTAAAGTCAACCCTGATGTCCATAAACAAACGGGCACCTTCAAAATATTCCAAACGTCATCCAGACTAAAAGATGAAAAGGTCAAACAGACTGATGTTTGTCTTCAGCTGGTGGAGTTTGCCAATGTACCCATAAAAACTTAAAAAATAGGAAACCATGGGTATTCATTCAGAAGATATGTAGCTGAAACACTGACATGTTATTAAGGGAGAATTTGCATATGTCCCATGGTCTACTTCTACTGGAGGTTTAAGGTATTATCCAGTGAAGACTCTAGCTTAACTGAGTGTTTCTTGCAGTTTTTTACTGATAGGTTTGTGTGTGTGACCTTTATATTCTTTTGCTTAGAGTTTTAGAATAATCTGCAGGCATCCTTATGCTTATTGACATCAGGCTTGATTTTAAGAACTGTGCTTCTCAAATATTGCCAAACAATCCACTTATGCTTTATGGATGAGGTAAAACAAAAAGCTGAAATATGCATGTCTACAGCTAAAGGGTTTTGCCTGTATTGGCCTGAATGTACCCATAAAATCTTAAAAAGTAATAAGTCATTGGCATTCAGAAGCCATGTAGTTTGAAACACTGATATGTCCTTTACAGGATCATCTGCATATATTCCAAAGGCCTGTGCTACAGGAGGTTTAAGATTGTTGTTTGTCTTTTCGGCTTTTCCCAGTTAGGGGGTTGCCACAGCGGAACTCGGGTCTGCTAATGATTGGCAGTAGATTTTTACAGTGCTAAGTTGCCAGCCCGACGCCCAACCTTCAGCGAAGGCACGCCCATTCATGCATGTCTTTCGGAGGCCACGCGACCGCGGGCAGGACATGCAGACTCCACACAGAAGGCGCTCCAGCCGGGAATCAAACAGGTGAACCTTTTGCTGTGAGGCAACAAAGCTACCGCTGTACCACCGTGGCTTACTAAGGAGGTTTAAGGTATTACATAGTAATGAATGTAGCATGGCTAGTCCTTCTTGCAGTATTTTACTCAATGGTTTGTCTGTATGACCTTTTTACCCTTTGGTTTGGATCTCTTTTGGCTGAGGCAACTCAGTTTCTCCCTCCTAATAAGTATGGTAAGGACAGACCTTTTACTGCTTCCTCCATGTATCAACCTTTTGACACAAAAATAGACTATCTTTAGAACACTCCCAAGCTGAAAACTTTAAGACTGTAGCTCTCTTACCATCAGACAGATGTTTTCTGAAGACATACTTTGTATCTTAAGGGAGGTCAGGAAGCCTAAGACAAGGAACTCATAAGAAGCAAAATAGAAAAGATTCTTCCTTCTGTCCATAAAGAGGGGTCAGGACCTGACTTGGTGCCTGGTGGTGTTGGTCTGCTGTTACCTATTGAACCTTTTCAAGTCAGAATCATCTTAATCCTCACTGAAGTTGCATGTAGCTGCCGTTTCAGCATTCCTGCCTTGGAAGCACCAACTTTGTTGGAGATTACCTCTGACAGAATTCCTCAACCGGGTGTTCTCAGTTATGTCCTAGAAACCCTAAAATTACTTCCTTTTCAACCAGTTGCACCTGTCAAGTACCTATGCTGGTAGAATTTGTTTTTTAGTGCTATCACCTCTGTCAAAGAGTTTAACAACTATAGGTCCTTGTGTGCAGAGTTTTTTCTCATATTCCACAAGGAAAGGATCAAACTTTACAGTAACCCTCCTTTAATTTCTAAAGTTATGACCAAGTATCTTTGAATCAGGCTATTCACTTCCATCTTTTTTTTTACCCTATTTTCAAAACAAAGGGGAAAGGGTCTTTCATTTCCTAGATTTGAATAAACAACTGAGGAATTATTTACACTTAACAAAAGAAGCAAGGAAAACAAGCCAGTTGTGTCCTCTGCACAAGGTAAGAAGGGCAGACTTGTTTTTTCAGAAAATGATTTCTAAACAAGTAGGTCATTGCATCTCCTTCTGCTGTTCATTCCATGGCAGTGTAATGCCAAGGCAAGTGAAATCGCATTCTGCTAGAGCCACAGCCTTTCTGGGAGAGTTCAGTGCTCAGTACATCTGCAAGCAGCTACCCGCTCATCCGGTCGCACTTTTACAAAATATTGCAATCTGGATACCTCCTGTTTGCCACAGCCATTTTCCAAGACTTCTTATAGGCCACCTCATCTCAGATCCAACTTCTCCAAGGCTCTTAAGCTTTGGGAGTTTTCCCAAGAGGTTGCCACTGCTACAGTAGTGGACAGTATAATGAACATAGTACTGTTGTATTAGGAATTTGAGTATGCCCACTATTGCAGTAATATTTCCCTCCTTCCCTCTTCCCCTTTCCTTTCCTGAGCTTTTCTTAGGATTAGGGTATGTACCCATTCATTCTTGATCTCTCTCCTGTGCCCGTCTGCGTACCTTACAAGGTGCCTTTCCTCTCCATGTTGACCTAGTGTCTGGAAAGGTAGCTGATTAGGTCTCTTCTGGTTAAGTGTCCTGGTCAGAGGTTCCCTTTATACAAGGACCTTTTTAATGCTGTAGTTTCACACCTCACAGCAGGTAAGAATCAGAGCATGAAAGAACCAAGGATGGCAAGGGTGGGCATCCCTCTTTTACCACTAACATGTTGATGTTCAGGCGGGAGGGTATCTGCCCAATCAGGATGGAGATGGGTGTAGAGCTGTGGATGGCAGGCTGGATGCCATGCCTTTTTGCAGCAGAAGTCTCTCAAAATTATCACTTCTGCAACAGTTGAACATCTACAGTGGTGGTAAGTTCATGTTACTTATGTCATGGCTTGCAGTGTTGTAGAGTGTTTACACCCTTGAGTATGAGAGGTTCACAAAAAAAGTGGTTGATTGCAACAGAAGAGAAATTTTAACTTATTTGTAGGCCCACCAAGGATACCCCTTGTAAGTAAATTATACTGTGCAAATTTATATGCTACTTCTACCTTTTGCAGATGGCCCTTTTGAAGATCAGCTGATGGGGTAAATATTTGCATATTTGTTATGGGTATTGTAGTAGTAATACTGGCACAGGAGAACAGTAGCTAACAAGTAAATCATAATGCATACTGTTATTGCAGTTTTTTAATGATGAAGTGCTCGTTTTAAAATTAATTGTTAAATTAACAATAGTCAAATGTGCAATGCCTTACTACATATTTTTTCTTCTTGTAGTGTGATGTCTCTGCAGTTCGTCCCAAAAAGTCATTTGTTCTTTACAGCAGGGAAGGATTGCAAGGTCAAGCAGTGGGATGCAGACAAATTTGAACACATTCTGACTCTAGAGGTGGGATAAGTTATGTCTTCAAATAAGATACATTTCTAACTATGATGGTAGGCACTAATTTCACTGAGACACATTATTTATTTTATCACAGCTTAATTGATGAGGTGTGACTCACAAATTAAACTTGTCCTGTTTTGGGCATTTAAAGCAATTTGCACAGAGGTTACTGTTGCACTTAAATATATGGATACAGTTCTTTCTCCCCATATATGCATTTTCTTTAATCTGAAGACTTGCTTATTAACATATGAGTCATTTTCATAGCATTTGCCTTCAAAAGTGCTCTAATTCAAAGGTCATCTTAGATAACCAAAAGGAGAAGTGTGGTACTGTTTTATACTAATTTTAAGTTATCCTCATGTAGTTGGATCTTTTTTAAGCATTTTTGTGTCCAGTAGTACTGTTGCTATCGCCCATGCCCATTGTTTACTCCTATTCAGCCCACAAGTCCACAATGTTCCCAGTCTTGACCTGCCTTAGAAGATGGGGACCCAGCAGTGGAGCCTTCTGCATTGTGTTACTCAGGTGGGGAAGTCAGGGTAGCCCCAATATGGTGTCATCCTCAGTATCAGCTAATATTTTCACTTGTCGTGTATGTCTTATGTGGTGGATGCTGAGCATGCTGCTATAGCAGGGCCTACAATACTGGCCTAAAGATGTCTACTTCTACACATCTACTCTAGCTGCAGTGCAATGCACTGCTTGGTAGGTCAGATAAACTTTTCATGATGCAGTCCACTACTGCTTTAGTGCCATGACCCCAGCCAAGAGGTGCTGAAACAGAACAACCTAGCTTACAGCCCTTCTTTATCCCTGTGGAATGGTTCTGCTAGCATTGCCAACTTACTGCTTTTCTCCCCCATCTTGATTCTGCCAGGAGGTGGGCTTACCGATCATACTTTGCTGGGGTTCTAGCCAAAACTCCATTTGCACCATGGAGCTGGTCCTTGTTTCCTAAAGCATTGATACCATCCAGTAATCTTCGATGTACTATTGGCACTTTTGATCTACGGTTGGCAGCACAGTGGTGCATTGGATAGCATTGTCTCGTCACAGGAAGAGGTTCCCTGGTTCTATTCTTGTCTGGGGTGCCTTCCCTGTGGAGTCTGCTTGTCCTCCTTATGTCAGTTTGGGTTTCCTCCCCCATTTCAAAGACATGCAGTAGGTGGAATGGACACTAATTTGACTATAGATGGCAGTTGCATATACAGGTGTGTGGTATGGAAGAACAGCTGTGGCAGGGCTAGCCACCCATTGGAGTAAACCTTTGTTCTAAATGATTGTCACTGTTGATGTGACACCCCGACCCTTTGTGCAAAACCTGGAAAAGGGGGTTGTAGATGGATGGCACTTTTGATCATGATCCAGTGCTTTCTGTACAGTGTCACAGTGACATTTCCATCCAGGGAGTACAAACAGAGGTAGTAGTGGTAAGACCCCACTACCCCACTGTCACCTTCTACATTTTTTTCTTGCCAGTTAGTGTTTGCTTAGTTCAGGAATAGATCCTGCTGTGAGACTTTGTCTCAGTGTTTAAGCCTTTTCTGTCTTCACTTACACCACTGTAAAAATGACAAAACCATTATTCAGAAAATTATTCTGCAGCCAAAAGATCTTGAAAACTGCATCCATTGTTTTTGTTATCTATTTAATACCAGGTCGTTGACCTTTGTATTTTGCATAGACTTCAATGACACAGTACTATACCTTGCAAAAGAGGCTGTTTGGAATGCATTACCGTAGAAGAGTTTTTCCTGGACATTTCTTCTTGTCTAAGAGGTCCCCATCTTGTACTTCTATTTTGCTTCATTTCATTTTGGTTAACTCTGTGGTGGGTGATCCTGCAGGATCTATATAGGTAATTTTTGATTGGGTTCTCCCTTCAGGCTCCATGCATTTCCCACTGTAGTCATACATTTCCTACTTTCTTTGTATTGACAATCCTTTCTTTAGCCTTAACATAACTGATGATGTTATGTAGTCCAATCTCGCCTACATTCTTACCCATGGGTTCGGAGCCGAATGTCTGCTCCGACTCGGCCAAAACTTTTCTAGATCGAAGTCTTTCTATTGGCTGGCCTAAGATGGTATCCCATGCTGCACTGGTCTCGCTCTTAGCTGTGGCTAAGTACCCTTTTTTCTTCTTCTTGAGAGAATTTATTGCAAACAAAAATCTATTTTAATAGCTGTTGTTCGTTTGGTATTAGTTTGTGAGAAAATTGTGTGTGTGTGATTGTTTCTGTGGTATCCCACTAGCTGTTCAACGGGCTAGGCCCGTTTCAGTTAGAGGACCTAGTCTGTCCCCTTGCTTCCCTGTATTACAAACTTTCCGGTCTAAAACAGTTTAAGTTAGAGGCTTTAGTCCTAACCCCTCTCTTGTGTGTGTCAGAGGAACGTTTGTTAGAGTTTTTTGTTAGTGGTAGTTTTTTCCCGCTCTAAGTGTGGCGTTAGTCTGTGACTGTTTTTTCCAGTTGGTACCGTACCTGTAATTTTTTGTCTTGGTGATTGGTGGTAGTTGATTACGATGTCTAAAGATTCTAAGGAGCACAAGCCCTCGGGCTTCAAGAAATGCTCAAAGTGTGGTTATAAAATGTCCATTACCGATGGACATTCTGTATGTGTCTATTGTCTGGGAGCAATCTATCTCCAGGAGTCATGCAGCTTCTGTCATGCATTTAGTCCTAGGATCCTTCAGGAAAGAAAGGATAAGTTGATTTTGAAGGGACTTCTGAAACCCTCCTTCGAAGAGGTCTGGAATCTGCTTCCAGCTCTAAAGCTAAAACCACTAAATCAAAAAAGAGGTTTCCGGCTCCTTCAGTCTCCTCGGAGCCACCGGAGAAAATAGCTAAATCCGCTTCGACATCCTCTGCTCCACCGTCCTCGGGGCCGCAGGAAGTGTCAGTGATGATGGAACTGGTGTCGGCTCCAATCATTTTGGAACCTATTCAGAGCCGATCGCCTAGTATTAGGCAAGTATCACCTGAGAGGAGGTCTCGATCTCCCTCCCTGTCCTCCAAATCCTCCAGGACATCATCGGATGTGGATGTCGATAGAGTGGTGCAGAGAATCCTTCAGTCACCGGTCGTGGCAAAATTGTTCTCGGCTCTGTCCCAGTCTGCTCCGGAGCCCATTCTGCAACCTACTTCGATACGTCCTCCTCCGAGCACATCCCAGCCTTCGGAGCCGGAGTGCTCGGCTCCGTATGATGTCTCCAGGTCGGTTCCGATGGCCCCTCCTGGCTCATCGGTGCCGACTTCAGCTCCGACCATGTCGGCACTGTCCACTGGATTCAGGACTCTGGATTCTTCAGTTTGACCCGAGGGAGAGGCTTCGGGACATCTCTCGGTTCCTAGTCTCCCTCTCGGTGCTTCGGCTCGGGGAAGTCAGACTTCTGTCATGGTTTCAGAGGCTGGTCGTTCCTCGGACTCGGGGGAACCAGCCTTTGAGGCCATGCGGAGTGCGCTGGCCAGATCATAAGCTACATCATGCGGATCGGTCATTCTGTCCCCTACCACTCCAGTGTGGGTCTCTGATCACTACCTATCATTATACAGCGGAGCCCCAAGGCCTCAGGGTACCCCCATGAGTGGTCCCCAAGTTTCTGAGGGCCCCTCAGAGTGCTTGCCTGAGGAGCCCAGTAGAAAGAAAACGTGCAAGAGGAAGCACATAGACTCCCAGGATGAGTCTTTCACCTCAGATACTGACCTCGAGGAATCGGAGGGGTCCCCCAAGTCATCCTCTGAGGATGTTTCTTTCTCTGACATCCTAGAGATCTTGAAACAAAGAGATGACTGGCCATCCAAAGCCCCCTCCGAGGAGGAGTCGGTCTTCCTGAATTCCTTCGGTGCTCAGCCCTCTGCCTCCTGGGTGTCTCCACCCTTCGGCGAGCTCCTGGATTTGATTTGTCAAAAGGTGTGGGAGAACCCTGACTCTGTGGAACCAGTCCCCAGGAGACCCAATAAATTTCTGTCTGCTCCCCCGGGTAAGGAATTTCTGTCCAAGGGAGTCCCTGTGGATGCCATGATGGTGGCAGCGGCCACTCAGAAGAAATTAGCAAGACGACTTCCACCGTCCATCCTCCTAACAAGGAGTCTAGGACCATGGACCGTTACGGGAAGCATACCCTCTCTTCAGCGACCTTTACCTTATGGTCGCTGAATTATTGCGACCTTTACCTTATGGTCGCTGAATTATTTATCTCACTTTACACGGCTCCAGAGAGATCTCCTCAGAGCTTGGAGATACTCTCATGGGTAACGTTTCTGAGGCAGTGACCCAGACGGTTAACGCCCAGCTGTCTACCCTCAATTCCATCGTTAACTTCTCCATGAGGCTGATTTCATATGCAGCCGAGGGAGCGAGTAGGGCAGCAAGTTCAGGAGTCGCCCTTGGGAGACAGGCCTGGATGTGCCTTTGTCATTTCGCAGAGGCCTTCAAGTCTTCATTCACCGACGCCCCCCTTTGATGGTTCCTCTTTGTTCAGAACCAAGGTGAAGGACACCCTCACCAGGTGCGAGCAGGAGGGAAAAACTCTGTCTGCTGTAGGAGTCCATTTTTCCCTTCCCTCTAGGCCTTATCCCAAGGCCCAGAGGGGTGGAAAAATGTGATTCCAGAAATCAGAGTTTTTTTTCCCGTTGCACAAGGTGAGCCCCCCTCCAGAGGCAGAGGAGGGGGGTTATTCAGGGAGACACCGCCCTAGAGGCAGAGGAGGCCCCCGCAACTCGGGAGACCGCGATTCCTTTTGCGGTTCTTCCTACCATCGCTCCTGATAGGAGGCCCGACTGTGCGTTTCCGAAGCCAGTCGGGGGTCGAATCTCATTATACCCGGAGGCCTGGCAAGACATCACCCAGGACCAATGGGTTTTACGAATAATTTCCGGAGGTTATGTCATCCCCTTTTTGTCAGACCCCCCCCCCTCCAGTCAGAAAAATCCCGGATGTTCCACTCAGTCAAAGGGATTATGCAGCTTAAGAAGTTTCAAAGCTGCTAGAAAAAAGAGCCATCCAACATGTCCCCTCAGACCAGATTGGATTAGGGACTTACATAAGATTCTTTTTGGTGCCAAAAAGAACAGGGGACCCGAGACCCATATTAGATCTCAGCCGATTGAACAACCATGTACAAAAGTCCAAGTTCCGAATGGTCACATTGTAGTCTATTCTCCCATTGTTGGGAAAAGACGTATGAATGTGCTCCATCAACCTCAAGGATGCTTACTACCACATCAAAATGGATAGGGCATCCAGGAGTCACCTACGCTTCCGGCTGAGAGCCAGTCATTTTTAGTTTTGAGCCCTGATCTTTGGTCTCACCACAGCCCCCAGGGTGTTCACCAAATGCATGGCAGTGGTGACTGCTCACTTGAGACGTCAAGGATTCCAAGTGTTTCCATATCTGGATGACTGGCTCCTCACTGCCACCACCAGGCATCTCCTAATTCAGACCAGGGATGCCACTATAAATCTGTGTCAACAGTTGGGCATAACATTGAACTGGGAAAAATCTGCCTTGTTGCCCTCACAGCATGTCAATTTTATAGATGCAGAACTAGACACCGTCCTCATGCAGGCGTCTCTACCACAGGAAAGAATCAGAGCCCTACAACAACAAGTTCATGCCCTGCTCCCTCTGAGAAGAGCGAAGGCAAGATGGGTTCTCCAACTCTTGGGGACTATGGCTGTGACGATTATGTTAGTCCCCCTAGCAAGGTTACATATGAGACTCCTTCACTGGCTTCTCTTTGCCCAGTGGTCTCTTCAACCGCTTCCACTTTCTCACCCTATTCTACTCACGGACAGGTGCAAACAGGATCTCAGTTGGTGGCTTCGCACCGACAGTCTGGACACAGGAAAGCCCTTCTTTCTGCCGCCCCCGATTGCCACGGTGACCACGAATGCCTCCCAGATTGGGTGAGAGGGGCATTATCTAGGCAGGACAGTCCAAGGCACGTGGTAAGAGCACGAGATGCATTTGCATATCAATGTCCTGGAGATGAGAGCTGTGCTACTTGCGTTGCAGGCACTTCAGAGCTTTCTTCCTCTCGGGACTGTTGCAATCCACTTGGACAATATGTCAGTGGTGTGGTATCCGAACAAGTAGGGAGGAACCAAGTCATATCCCCTGTGCAGAGAGGCCATTCGAGTGTGGCAGTGGGCAGTGTCTTCCCAATGTTTTCTGGTGGCAACGCACATTCCGGGGAAGTCCAACGTGATCGCAGACAGGCTAAGCAGAGCTATTCTGATGCCTTACGAGTGGTCCTTGAACTGTCAAGTTGCGGAACGGATCTTCCGTAGGTGGGGTCAGCCTTGCTGTGACCTTTTTGCCAGCCCCCTCAATGCCAAATGCAGCAGCTACTTCATGTTGATCCCCCCTCAGGGGCGCTCTAGTCCACGATTGGCCCTCCGGTCTACTATATGCCTTCCCTCCGGTCCCCTTGCTGTCAAAGGTTATTCAGAAAGCGCAATCCTTGGGAAGCAGAATGATTCTGATTGCCCCACACTGGCCACGTCAGGTTTGGTTCCCCTTTCTCCATCCCTACCTCATGGACGCTCCTTGGATTCTGGACCCACAACCAAACTTACTGACACGCATGTCAGTGCAATTCTATCCCTCTCTGCAGACCCTCCGGTTGACAGCCTGGGTACTCCACTTCCGTCATTAGTTAGGCTCCATCATTTCTCGCCGGAGGTAGTTCATATTTTATCTTCCTCTCATACGCCCTCGACCAGGAAGATTTATTCCAGCAAATGGAAGAGATTTTCAATTTGGGCTCATACCCAAGGGATTGACCCTTGCACGGCTCCAGTTTCAGCTGTTTTGGAGTTCTTGTCTATGCTTTTTCATCAGGGCTCAGTGGCCGCCACCATTAAAATCCAATTGGCGGCGATTTCTACCTTTCATACCGCTAATGAGCCTAGTCTGAATGCTCACAGACTCTGTAAGGCTAGTAATGTAAAGAATAAAACCTGTAAACTAACAGGAAAAGAATAACTGTACCACTTTCAAAAACAACAATCCTAACTCGGTAAACAAATCCCCATTACCAAAATATTTTATGAAGTTGATCAGTTTGCCTGGATCCTAGTAGGAACGTAGAGTAGCAAATAAAATAGAGGGCACCAGCAAAGTGTTTAATTGTGTCAGAAAACTAAATAGAAAAAGATCTTTTAAGTGAGTCAGAAATCTAAAGAAAAAGGAGTGAATGATTTATGATCTTATCTTCATTGAAATTACATATACTCTGGTAGATAAAGTCTGCACTGTTTCTTTAAAAAAAAAAAAAAAAAAAAAAAAAAAAAAAAGGTCTCCACTGTATCTAAAATGCACCAAGCACAACCTCCAGATGTTCTCATAGTTCAATAACCTAGTATGTGGGTCACATTAGGGTCCTAGCCGTGACCCACAAATTTTGATTTATATAGGGTTGATTTGATTACTACCTCTGTCCATCAGAAATATAGGACTCGGACCAGGGTTGAATTTCCAGTTACCCTTCCACTGGTCCATGTTATGCTTAAGTAGGGTTAGGGAGGAATTCTGCTTCATGTGGAGGTGGAAGCCTGTTGCAGAGAATGGTAATTCTGTGAGAAATCTCTCTCTCCAACCTGTCCTTTTTATGTCGCAAGCAAAATTGTACACCAGGCAAAGATCCCCTCTCAGAAATCTGTATAATATTGAGTAAAGAGACAGGGTTTTGAGGTGATCAGTGTAGGACATTGTTTACTTCTGAAATCTTTTTGTAAGGAACCCTTGTGTGCATTCCATTTGCTACAAATGTCTGGTCAGGTACATACCGAAGGGTACATTGTAGTCTATGATGGGTCTAACGAGGGCCGAGTACAGTGGTACGATGATCTCTCTGACCTTGATGTCATGTGTTTCCTTATAAGTTGAGCATCATAGAAGGATTTCTTTACTACCTTGGACATATGTTGGTTGAAAGCTAGGTTCTCTACATGAGTTCTCAGATCGCTGAGTAGTGAATCAACTTTAAGGGGGTGGTTTTTGATGGCATGGTTACCCAGGGTGGATGACTACCCATAAAGTACTATAATGCATTTTTTGTTATTGAGTTTTAAGCCATGGCTTTGTCTGTGTTAGACCTTCCTGAAGGGTGTTCTTGTATGGGGGAGATTTGATGTCTGCTTCCAGTTTCCAATCACCTATGAACTTGGCTAGCAGGAGGCCTTTGACATTGGCTTTGACATCTGAAAAGTGTATGCTGAAGAAGAGTAGCCCTAGCACTGAGCCTTGTGGGACTCCACTGGTGACCGGTCTCTTTGTGGAGGTGACCTCACCGATCCTAGCGTCTTGGGTCCTGTCCATGAGTCAGTTAGCTATTCAGCATGTTATAAAGGGATTTATGCCTAGTTCCGTAAGTTTGTTGACAATGCCCGAGTGGGGTATTGTAGCGAATGCTTTAGCCAGATCTACGTAAGCAGTGTGCACTGTTTTCTCCTCATCCATTGCCTTAGTGACCTTTTCAAAAAAGTCCATCAGGTTCAGGAAGCATTACCTTACTTTGATAAAGCCAAACTAGGATGGATCCAGTGTCTGGAGGGCTCCTATGTCCTTGTTGATAATTTCCATGAGGTTTACTATTAAAATTTCAAAACAAACTCCGTCGACTGTACTATCGTTGAACACGGAAGTTCGAAAACGGTAATATCGATGACAAAAAAACAATCTAGGAACGGGTTTTAACATGGGTCGAGGTAGGGGAGATGTTTGTAGTTCAGAATAACACTGAACACCTATCTCGACCCATGTTAAAACCCGTTACTAGATTTTTTTTTTTTTTTGTCATCGATATTACAGTTTTCGAACTTCCGTGTTCGACGATAGTACAGTCGACGGAGTTCGTTTTGAAATTTTAATAGTAAACCTTCCATGATAATTCTTTCCATTCTTTGCAAATAAGACTAGTCAGTCTAATGGGTCTGTTCCAGGATCTGTTGAAGGTCCTCCCTTATGATGGGTGATTAACTTCGCAGTCCTCCATTCTTGTGGCACAAAACCTGATGTTCATCATGTTACACTGCTGCAGTCATCACACTTGGGTTATCCTGCCGTCAGGCGGTCATGCAGTTGGCCAGAGTTCCAAAGTCTTGGTCCGGCGTCGGTTGCTGTCGCTTCTTCCCTGATGTCAGTGCGCCAGGGGTATATAAGATGCATCCGACGCCATTTTCTTCAGTCTTTCTTGCCACGCGGTGCCCGAAGCAGAAGCAGTTCGCAAGTGCCGGTCGGCCGAATCCTGGGATTTTCAAATCGAATTTCAGACCGAAGTCTTCGATAAAGCTAAGTACCCCGTTGGGGAACCTTTTCTTGCCTCAGACCGATGTCAGAAAAAGTTAATAATTGCATTTCTTGTGGGAAGCAAATACCTCATAAGGATTTTCATTCTTATTGTATTCCTTGCTTAGGCCCAGACCACGACGTCACAGGTTGTCGGTTTTGTGCTAGGTTTAACAAACGAACTATTAAACGTCGGTTTGATTTCGCCCAACATTATTTTGGTAGAAAATTTAATTATATTATGCCGTTGGAGCAACCGACGACCGGGATGCATAAAAAACGCAAAGATAGGGACAGGCAGCCGAGACCCAAACCAGACTCCGAGGCCTCTGCTAGGCCAGACGGCAGTTCTCCGGTTTTCAGTGAGGCGCCTACGCAGCCCCTGACTACCGCTGATTTAGAACCCCAGGCTGCATCCGACTCCCAAGCGGAGATGGCTGGGCCTCCACAGCCTTTATCTTTAGGCCCTTCCGACTCCATGGCTGAAGGGGATTCCGGTGCAGTTGAAACGCCTTCAGTTGCAGAAGGTGTCTTCAGACCAACTACACTTACTATTAAATCCTATGCAAAACTGAAAACTCCTTTAAAAGTAAAGAAGCCTGTACAGCAGTCTTGAGTTCAAGGCCCCATGCCTAAGAAACAGATGCTTAAGATGGCTGAAGACTTAATTACCCTAATCAGGGGTTCCCATCCCCCTCCTGACAAAAGGCCTAGACAGGAGGAGGACTACACTTCATCTGACCAGGTTTCCATTTCCTCAGATTCTTCTGAGGAACAGGAATAGTCTTTCCCCCCTTATGAAGACTCTGATGCTGAAGAGTCTATTCCTTCAGCATCTCCCCCAGAAGACTACTCTTTTGGGGAAACTTTACACACCATGAGGGAACATTTCCACTGGGAAGGCCAGGATTACTGTGATTCTAAGAAAAGGCTCTGAGAGTTCCTTTTACTACCCCAGCACAGACCACTTGCTATTCCACCCGTGTTAGACATTGTGGATGATGTTTACTCAGAATCTAGCCTTAACCCAGATTTACTACCTCTTGCACCAGCCAAACCAGACAGATACTACAGAGTCCCTGACTCACACAATTTCCTATATAAAAGCCCTGTTGCTGACCCAGAAACCATTTCCCAGGGTCCCAAAGGGGTTAAGGCCTCCATTTCTAAAAATCCTGTACCCTCAGAAAGGGATTCTAGAGCACTAGACAGATGGGGAAAGAAAGTATATACCTCAGCTACTCTAGCTATGAGGGCCTTAAATTGCCAGTTTCCCATGCTGAAATACCAACAATACTTGATGTCTCAATTAAAACAAAAAATGACCACACATACAGAGCAGCCTGATTACAAGGAAATGTAAGATTTGTTGCATGCAGCTGAACAAGTGGGAAAGCATACTTTGCAGTGTGGATTTGATTCATTGGAAGCTTCTTGTAGTGCAGCAGTGATAGGGTCTGTCATTCGTAGGCATGCTTGATTAAAAGAACAAACTTTACCTGATCATGTTAAAGCAAAGTTATTGGATGCCCCTTTACAGCAGGATGTTTTATTTGGTGTAAAAGCAGAAGAGGTTTTAAAGAAAATGGAGGATAAGGCAAAATCTATGCAGACGGTCAAGGATTTTTTACAGGTTCAACCCCCTCGTTTCAGTAGAAATTGGCCAACCAAAAACTGGTCCTTTCCAGCTTCTGACAGACCACAGAGGGACAAATACAGACGCCCAAGGGGCAGAGGTCAATCACAAGGCTCTTACAAGCCTCGACTGTGGGGTGCCACAACCCAGAAAGGAGGAGAAGACAGGGCTCAAACTATCAGAAGACAAACACAATGACTTACCCCTCAGACTGCCAAGCAAATCCCTCTTGGCAGCCCCCTTGGGAGGAAAACTAGCACTTTTTGCAGGCAACTGACACATCATCACAAAAGACAAATGGGTCCTAAATATTGTATCTCAAGGATACAGGTTCCACTTCCACACTTTACCAAGGATAAAAGGAATGCCAAACCTGCCACCAAATCAGTGGGCAGAGGCTCAAAGACAAATTACAGCTCTCATGGACATGAGAGCCATTCAACAGGTTCCTACACAGGAGCAAGGACAAGGATTTTACTCAAGACTCTTTCTGGTTCCCCGAAAGGACAAAGCATGGAGACCCATTCTGGACCTTTCCATTTTAAACACATACCTGGAAGTACCCAAATTCAAGATGCTCACACTACAACAACTTCTTCCCATGCTGGGCAAGAAGGCTTGGCTAGTAACGTTGGACTTCAAGGAGGCATACCTGCATGTCCCTATCAGACAAAATTGCAGAAGATACCTCCGATTTATAGCAGGTTCAACTCATTACCAATTCTCTGCACTGCCCTTTGGCTTATCTACTGCACCCAGGGTCTTCACAAAATGTCTGGCACCAGTAATTGCGTACTGCAGACAAAGAGGAATTCAAATATATCCATACCTGGATGACTGCCTTATTCAAGCAGAAAGCAAGGAGATTCTTTTAAAGCATCTGGTGTTTGTCAAAAACCTTTTAAGTTGGCTAGGGTACACAGTAAACGAAAAGAAGTCAAAACTAGTGCCCTCACAAGACATAATATTCCTGGGTGCCAACTTAAATACAACGGCCCAGATGGCTTATCTCACGCCAGACAAGCAAGGACAACTGACTCAATACTTCAAAATGATGGCAACAAAAACCCAACTCCCTGCAAGAAAAATTCTGCAGGCCTTTGGATTCATGGCATCTTGCATACTACTAATACCATATGTCAACCTGCATATGAAGAAGTTACAATGGTACCTGAAAAGCGTATGGACTCAACACATTCACAGCTTGGAAACAATAATACCACTCATTCCCTGCCTTCAACAGGAGTTTCTATAGTGGGCTCAGGCATGTCACCTCAACAAGGGTCAGCCTTTTACCTTACCCACAGCCAGGCAAACAATAACAACAGATGCTTCGGATTACACCTGGGGAGCACACATGGCAGGACAGTGTATTCAGGGCAAATGGTCTGCAGATGAAATGCATCTACACATCAATCAAAAAGAGATGCTAGCTGTACAAAATGCCCTAACAGCTTTCAAAGACCTCCTACATCCAGGACAACTACTAATAAAGACGGACAACACCACAGTGATGTGGTACATAAACAAACAAGGGGGCACACATTCCTACCCCATATGCAGGCAAGCAATGACCTTGTGGAACAGAGCACTGACCTAACAAGTTCAACTACAAGCATAATTCCTGCCAGGAAAGAAAAACACATTGGCAGATGACCTAAGCAGAAATATCATAGATCCTCACGAGTGGAAACTTGATCCACAAGTATTCACAATGATAACTCAAAAATGGGGGAGCCCAGACATAGATCTGTTTGCCTCTCCCCAAAACTACCAACTACAGAAATTCTGCACAAGGACATACCACACACTAGCTTGGAAAGTGGACGCCCTCTCATTCAGTTGGAAAACATTAACAGTGTATGCCTTTCCCCCACTGCCTCTCCTGGCAAAGGTGCTGCTGAAAGCCAGACTAGAGAGGCCACAAATGATACTCATTGCTCCAGACTGGCCACGCCAACGCTGGTATCCAATACTAAGGAACATGGCTCAAGGCCCACCATGGATTTTACCTCAAATTCCTCATCTGCTGACTCAGCAAAACAATCAGATACTACACAGCCAGCTCAAGACTTTAAATCTGGCTGCATGGCAAATTACCTAAACAACCAATCAACACTTCTCTCTAAAGCTGTTATGGATGTCATTCTGGAGGCCAGGAGGCCCAGCACCAGGAAAACCTACTCAGACAAATGGAAAAGATTCTGGGTCTGGAACCAGGCTAAAGGCCAAAATCCTCTTTTCCCAAATATTCCTCAGATTCTGCAATATTTAACTGAGATGTTGCACAAAGGCCTTTCCTTTTCATCAATTAAGATCCACTCCTCAGCTATTTCAGCTCATTACAACACGGATCCTCCTATATTTTCACATCCATTACTAAGACAGTACCTCAGAGGGGCTAAGAACACAAGACCGCCCCGGAGAGCACCAACACCAACTTGGGATCTCAATTTTGTTTTGGAAAAACTTACACTACCACCCTTTGAACCAGCTTTTACAGCTGATTTACAATTTCTATCATGGAAAACTGCCCTGCTGCTAGCAATAACTTCAGCATGAAGAGTCTCCGAGCTACAGGCCCTAATGGCAGTGGAGCCTTTCATCATTTTTCATCAAGACAGAGTCTCTTTACGAACTAACCCTTCCTTTATGCCAAAGGTGGTATCCAGTGTGGCCCTAAACCAAACCATTCATTTGCCCACCTTTTATCCAAACACCCAGAATAAAGGGGAAAGACTCCTACACTCCTTGGACATTCACAGGCAACTACATTTCTACTTGGATAAAACTAAGACTTTCAAAAAATCTAACCAGCTCTTTGTATCCTATGCTACAGGATCACAAGGAAAGGCTATCTCAAAACAGACCATTTCAAAATGGATAGGATATTGCATCCATTTCTGCTACACACACCATGGGAAACCAGTGCCTGGTAACATTAGGCCCCATTCCACCACGGCTACAGCAACATCAACAGCCTTCCTCAGAGGGGTACCAACCAAGGATATTTTGGAGGCTGCAACTTGGAGTTCAGTGCACACCTTCACCAAGCACTATCACTTGCCTCTATACTCAAAAACCAGAACTGGCTTTGCCACTGCAGTTCTGCAGGGCCTACTAGCTTCTCCGAACCCTGTTTAGTACCACCGCCCAGCCTTAGCTTTGGGATTTAACCCAAGTGTGATGACTGCAGCAGTGTAACATGAACATAGTACAGTTTTGTACCTACCATAAATGTAGATGTTCGAGTGTTCACACTGCTGCAGTCCAGGTTACCTTCCCTCCATCTTAACTGGTCTTCTCTATGCTTTTCTATCCTGTACAACCTTTGTGGTGTATTTGCTTGTAACTGAAGGTATTCCTTTTATTTCTGTTATATGTTTTATTAGCAATATGTATTGCCTACCTACTTGGGGGCACCTGACGTCTGGGGCAAGAAAAACTGAAGAAAATGGTGTCAGATGCATCTTTTATACCCTGGCGCACTGACATCAGGGAAGAAGCGACAGCAACCGACGCTGGACCAAGACTTTGGAACTCTGGCCGACTGCGGGACTGCCTGACGGCAGGATAACCCAAGTGTGATGACTGCAGCAGTGTGAACACTCGAACATCTACATTTATGGTAGGTACAAAACTGTACTTTTTAAGACTAGTTAAATAGTGACTTCAGGGGTCCTGATAAGTTGTATTTCAGACCATGCAGGAGGCATCCCAGGATGTTGCCTGGGCTAGTTAGGGGAGGGAACACAAAAAACAGAAATAGCATGTTAGCTGTCTAAGCAAATTGAGGTGTCCAGTGGAGTCCTTTAAGGATTTATATTATGACCACGCTTGTGTATCTTTTTTCTCAAATGTAAATACTGGTAAAAAACTAGTTGGTGAACTACATTGGCATCTGTAAACTGGGGAATTTCCACTAATCTTCTTCTTCTTTTGGCTGCTCCCGTTAGGGGTCACCACAGCGGATCCTCTGTTTCCATTTCTTCCTGTCCTCTGCATCTTGCCCTATCACACCAACCATCTGCATGTCCTCTCTCACCACATCCATAAACCTTATTTTAGGTCTTCCTCTTTTCCTGTTATGTGGCAGCTTAATCCTTAGCATCTTTTTCCCAATATACTTTGCATCCCTCCTCAGCACATGTCCAAACCAACGTAATCTTGCTTCTCTGGCTTTATCTTCAAACCTTCCAACCTGGGCTGACCCTCTAATATACTTATTCCTACTCCTGTCCACCCTCGTCACACCCAGTGCAAATCTTAACATCTCAGGTTCATACTAGGCTATCTGCCCTAGGGCATTTATAGGCCTAGCCAGAGTGTGTTTGGCTTTCGCCACCCATTTTAAAATTAATTTTGCTATGCCCTTTTTCGAGGTTAGTATACTGTACCTCTGTCTTAACAGTGACAGAGTGATACCCGGGGTAAACCTACGATCCCCCATCCACTCATCAAGATTCCTCTTGAAGAGAGTCGATGAGGGACTCTGCCTAACCTGGACTGGGATTTTATTCCAGAGTGAAGGGAGCCTCTGGGTTATGAATCTGTCCCTCCAGCATGTCCTATTTATTTCAGTGCTGAGGTTCAAGTCTCTCGAGCGCGTAGCTCGATGGGATTTGGATTTTCTGTGGTGCAGCATGTCCATTAATTCTGGATTGGACATGGCTTTATACGTCAGGCACAGATTGCCTCTGAGCAGGCGGTATGCCACTGAATAGAGCTGGAGTTTCTTTAACCGGGCAGCATATGGCATCTGTTTGAGCCCTTTGATCCTCTTGGTGAGGTACCTTTGGGGTCTTTCCAGTTGCTGCAGGTGTCTGGTAAGGTACATCCCAAAAGGGGCATTGTACTCAATTATGGGCCTGATGAGGGATGAGTAAAGAGGCACGATGACCTCCCCTAATCTAGATGTGAATCCCTTCATGATTAGGTGGGCTATATAAAATGTTTTTCTAACCACTTTGGCCACGTGGTTGTCAAATGAGAGATTGCTATCAACTTGGGTCCCCAGGTCCCTAATTACTTCTTCTGTACTTAATGGATTACCATCTATGTGGTAATTTGTGGGCACTTTGTTTTTGCCAAAGGGGATGACTATACACTTTTTGGCATTTAGCTTGAGGCCATGGCTCTGGCACCAGTTGACTGTTTCTATGAGGCCTTTTTGGAGGATGTTTGTGTCAGCTGGAGAGTTGATTATAGCGCCCAGTTTGCAGTCATCTGCGAACTTGGTCAGCCACAGTCCTTCCGTGTTTGCCTGTACCTCCGAGAAATATATATACCGAACAGGAGAGGTCCCAGGACTGAGCCTTGTGGGACGCCACTTGTAACTGGCTGGGAGTCTGACATGGCTCCAGCAATTCTAACCATGTGGGTTTTGTCCTTGAGCCAATTTGCAACCCATCTAGTGACATAGGGGTTTATATTTAAGCTGGTGAGCTTATCTATAATGTCCGAGTGGGGTATTGTATCGAAGGCTTTTGCGAGGTCCAGGTAGGCTGTGTGGACCACCTTCCCCTCGTCAATGGCCTTGGTGACTGTTTCAAAGAAATTGACCAGGTTTAAGAGGCAGGATCTGCCCTTAACAAAGCCGAACTGGGTAGGATCCAGTGTCTGTAGGTCCCCAATATCTTTTTTTATGAGGTCCATGATGATCCTTTCCATAGCTTTGCAGACCAAGCTAGTCAGGCTTATAGGGCGATAGTTTCCAGGATCCGTTGGGGCACCACCTTTGTGGAGAGGGACCACTGTTGCTGTACACGCCACTCTTTGGGTACATATCCTCTGGTAAGGCTGAGATTGAACAGTAGTTTTATGTTTGGGTTTAGCTCTTCTTGGAGTTCATGTAGGACGCAGCCCGGGACACCATCTGGTCCCATTGATGCTGTGTTTTTTGCTTTGGAGAGGGCGGCTCTTACCTGAGCATCTGAGATGTCAGGGGGGGGGTAGCACTCTGCTGGGATAGATATTTGCCCTTTTGGTGGGGAGGGGCGGAGAAGTTTGCGCTGAACCTGTCAGCTAGGATGTTGGCAATGTCTGTGGGTTCGGTGTATTTTTTGGACTAATTCTGAGCATATCTGGGAATTCCCACCCAGGTTCCTAACATAACTAAAGAAAGCCTTGTGATTATCCTTAGTGTGCTGTGCAATTTTTGTCTCGAAGCTGGCCTTAGACGATTTTATGAGTGCCCGTAGTTTTTTGCCAACACTGATCAGAGATGCCTTCCCTTTTTGGGATTTTGCTCTATCATGTAGTAGCTTCCTCCTTCTGTTGTATAGTGTGTTTATGGCTGGGGTCCACCAGACAGGACGTCTGCCTTTGGAGGATTGGGTCTTGGTTTTATTTGGGATTGCATGATCCATGCATTCCTGAAGGTGTTCATAGAATGCGTTTATAAAGGATTCTGCGGTCTGGGCCGTATTTTCCACAGGCCAGGGGGCTTTGAAGGATTCCACCTCGGTTTTGAGGAGTGTGAAATTTGCTTTAGAGAAGTTTTCACTGTGGTTTTCTGGGCAGGGGGTGGGGTCGGGATGTGAATATCCAGTGAGATTAGTTTATGGTCTGATCTTATCGGTGAGGGATACACTTCTGGTCTGGAGCATAAGAGTCCCCATGTTGGTGATGATCAGGTCCAGTATGTTTTCCCCTCTTGTGGGAGTGGTAACAAGTTGTTCCATAGCATTTGAGTTTATAAATTCTAGGAACCTTTGAGCTAGGGTGTTGGAGCTAGAGTAATGCTCCCAGTCTATGTTTGGGTAGTTGAAGTCGCCCAATATAATGGTGTTTGGAGAGACCTTCCTATTTTCCAGTGTTTTCAGGAAGGCCGAGTGGGGTTCCTGGGTTTGGGAGGGTGGTCTGTAGCAGGCTATAAACTGGAAGGCAGTTTTACCCACTGTTAGTTGCACATGGATAGTCTCTGATGCTTCGTGCTGTGCCACCAACCTGGAGGTGTGGGTATCTTTGACGAATATTGATACTCCCCCTCCTTTTCTGGTTCGGTCCAAGTTATGGGGCTGAAAAGCATGGTATGAGGTATAACCTGGTAGTGCTGGGGTGCTCTCAGGAGCCTTGAACCAGGTTTCTGTTACTGCACAGATATCAATGTTCTCCATGCTAAGGAGAGTTTCGAGTGCATGCATCTTGAGGTTTAGACTTCTGGCGTTGAGTAGCATTACTCTTAGTTTCTTATCCCTTGTGATACCTATGGAGGTGGGTTTGTATTTTGAGCCTTGCCTAAAAAAGACACTATGGGGGTAGCAAGAGCCTTTGCCAATGTCCGAAAGCCCAGGGGTGACAGGTGCAAGCTGTCCCTAGCGAAGCATCATGGCTTGCCGAGCATGTCATCCCAGGCTGACAGGCATTGGATCCCCTTTGAATGACACCAATACTTAAGCCAATTGTTGAAATTGATCATCTTGTCTTCATATTGTGGTATCATTCTTGGTGAGGGTAAGATGCTACTCAAGGTCAGGGTCGTACCGGCCTGGGCCACATGCTCAGAGAGCTCCTCTGTCTCTTTTCATGTAGTCCAGGGAGGTACGTCTCAGGTCATTCACACCAGCATGGACAATGACTGAGTCATATTTGTACTTGCCTTGGAGTGACCGGAGTGCTTGTGTTATGTGGCGGATCCTAGCGCCCGACAGGCAGCTCACCGTGACCTTCTCCTTGTTCAGCCTGGTTAGCGGGACGTCAGTGTGCCTGACGATAGAGTCACCTATTACAAGTGTATCAGGTGTGTTGTTTAGCCTTAAGGGCTGTGACTGTTCGGCACACTGGCTTTGTGAGCCATGTCCAGCTCTGACTCCTGCCTTTTTGTCAGTGCCACTGTCTCCAACCCATATAACATAGCTGGTCTCACTACCGTCTTGTAGACCTTCCCTTTCACTCTTACTGGTACTCGTTTGTCATAAATCACTCCTGACTCTCTTCTCCATCCACTCCATCCTGCCTGTACTCTCTTCCACATTCACCATTACTCTGAACTGTTGATCCCAAGTATTTAAACTCGTCCACCTTCACAACCTCTACTCCTTGCATCCTCACCATTCCTCTATCCTCCCTGTCATTCACACACACATATTCTGTCTTAGTCCTGCTGACCTTCATTCCTTTTCTCTCTAGAGCATATCTCCATCTCTTCAGGGTCTCCTCCACCTGTTCCCTACTCTCACTACCGATCACAATGTCATCTGCAAACATCATAGTCCACGGGAACGCCTGTCTGATCTCATCTGTCAACCTGTCCATCACCATTGCAAATAAGAAAGGGCTCAGAGCTGATCCTTGATGTAATCCTACCTCCACCTTAAACGCATCCGTCACTCCCACCGCAGACCTCACCGCTGTCACACTTCCCTCGTACATATCCTGTACCACTCTTACATACTTCTCTGACATTCCCGACTTCCTCATACAATACCACAACTCCTCTCTAGGCACCCTGTCATATGCTTTCTCTAAGTCCACAAAGACACAATGCATCTCCTTCTGCAGGGATACTTCAAGATGTTGTGAACAAAACTGATGACTTGGTGCAGTAACAGCAGTCTCGTTCAGTGTACCACTAATGCAGCTTGCCACATGTGAGAGAGACAAATGGTGCACAGACTTAATGGAGAAGATAGTAGAATTGTTTATAGACAGTAACTTAGTCTTTGATAAGTGTGTTTCAGCTTATTATACAGAAAAGTCAGAAAGGCGTATTCTGTGTCTCACTTCATACTTGAGGTGTAATTAGTAGCTCACGAGAAGTCCTTGTTACCCCCCCCCCTTTTATATCCTTTATCAAGCCAGCTCTAGAATGTAATTTCACGTTCTGCAGCCTACAACAAGCCACCTCTACAGCTAAAGAAGATTCCATGTTTTCTTAAAAGAAAAGCAGGGGTTGTAAAACATGAACTTCAATAGACTAATTGAACTGTCTGTTTTCTGTATCCTATAAGTTTCATAAAGGGTCATGTATTTGGCATGTAAGGTGATGCCTGACCCAGCTCTATATGAGAACTTTTGTTGAGAATGTTTAAATGATCCTGTAACCTGCAACCTTTTAATATTCCAAGATTTGTTAATGAGAGTCCTGGAATAGTGAGACTGAATGAAGAAAATGCAGACATACATATACTAAGTCTGAGATCGCTGTTTTTTGGAATATTCACTTTTTCCAAGGTATATGGCAATTTTGGAGTTGTATGCATAAATTCAGGTTGTGTGGAAGGCTTACCTTTACATCAGTGGTTTGGGGGAGATAAGCCACTTTAAAAGACGATTTTAATGAACAGTGCTGTTCAACATTTTCTCTTGTATTTTTGACCTTTTTTTTTGTAATTATGAAGCTCTTGATTATGAGCCCCTCAGTTACAGTAGGAACATTTCCTATAACCTTTTGCCTAAATTTAGCACAAACAGCAGAAGAACTAGGACGGATTCAGTACTCAGTGACTACCAGAGCTTTGGAATAAATTACCACCACCAGTGAAATTAAGCACTTTACTTAACTGTTCAGAAACGCCACTGAAGGGTATATGGCAACAGGCAATTCTGTTGAAGGATAATGATAGTCTTCTAAAAAAATCTTAACTGACTCTTTTCCTCTATGACTTATTAAAATAGAGATTAAAACATTACAAGGAGTATTTTGTAAGCACATAAGTCAAAATGGTAAGAGAAAATTTAGATACAGAAAATTTGTATTGCAAATAGCTAACACTAGCAGAGGATTATCAGATTAGATGATGGTGGGCTATTATATCATCTGCATAGCTGTGCCTCCTTCAGATATATACGATAGAATACCAAGCTTCTCCACTTCATAATAACACTAGTCATTTCTTATATTTTCTAGCAATGTAGAGCTATTGTATTGCTTCAAATAAAAAAAAGGTAATTTTCCTTGCTGTCACTCTGGTACTGTGTTGTCAAATCTGTATTGTACATCTGCATATCACACATTATGTTACCAAGTACTTTCTAAAGGAGTAATTCCAAACTCCTTTTGTATATATTTGCCATGTTTCTCTCTGATCTATATTGTCCTTGCAATTAAGCAGACAAAAGGGCTGAAAAGGGGTCTTGTACCAGTCTACCTACCCAGTTATTGGGAACTAAATAAATAAATCTAACTGATTCAGAAACGTTCCTTGATCTAAATGTTTTGGAGTTAACATCTGAGGACCACCTTTGATCGATGCTGTAGAGTATGAGGTGTATGTACAACAAACATGGTTTGTTGGTCTAGAGGTAATATTCTTGCATAGTGTGCAAGAGATCCTGAGTTCAGGTCCTGGATAAGCCAGTGTTTAGCATGGCTTGTTTTTCTGAGGGTATGTTTCTCACTTAGGGTATGACAGGTTAGAGTTCAAATCTCAGACAAGCCCATTCTTTGTCAGGATGATCAAGTTGTCCAAGGTGCCAGCCTCACAGATTTACCATTAGTGTTCTGGCGCTGGAATGAAGCATGAGTTCAAAACTTACTTCTGACAGACTTTTTGCATAGCATGTTGGTCTACTGCTATGATTCTCATTTAGGGTGCAAGAGTGTCTGGGTTCAAATCCCATATAAGCTCCCAGTTTTTAGTGTGGCAGTCATCACAGAGGATTAAAGTTACTTCCTGTGGTCCAGAGTTTGTGTCGCTCTCTCCCCCCCCCCCCCCTTTGCTACTGTGTGACTATATGTATTAGACCTATGCGTTGTACGGCCCCCGGGCCAAATCTGGCCCTTTGGTTGTCCCTGACTCACCTGCAGAGCCAGATCCACAGGAGGCTTAAACATTTATTTTAGTAATTTATTTTTTAAGAAAAAAACTTCCTGTACCGTGGTGGTGGTGTCTTCTTCCTTAAGGAGAACTATGTGTGCGCCGCACACACACCACTGCAGAAGTAAACACATTCTACATTTGTGCGCAGAATTTAAACTAAGCTGTTCCACAGAGAAAAGATAAGTGTGTGTGTGTATCTAATTTAAAATAGAGAGAGCGCGTGTGTGTATGTACTTTAAACTAGAGAGAAAGTTGTGTCTGTGTGTGTGTGTATTTATGTATGGGTATTTAATTTAAACTAGCCATTCCATTTCTGTATGAGAAAGTGTGTGTGTGTGTGTGTGTGTGTGTGTGTGTGTGTGTGTGTGTGTGTGTATGTAATTTAAACTAGCTGTTCTGCTCATATATGAGTGAGAGTGTGTGTGTATATAATTTAAACTAGCGGTTCCACTCTGAATGAGAAAGAAAGTGTGTGTAAACAATTTAAATTAGAGAGGAAGTGTGTGTGTGGGTGGGTGTATTTAATTTAAACTAACAGTTATGTTCGTATGCGGGATAAAGTGTGTTGTGTGTTGCTGTATGAGAGAGAAGGTTTGTGTGTAAAATTTAAACTAGCCATTCTTTGCTGTATGAGAGAGAAAGTGTTTGTTGCTGTGTGAGAGTAGAGAGAAGGTAGGTGTGTGTGTGTTTTCAACATGCCCCTCAACTGTCCAGATTTAGCCTCATAGTTTTGGTCTGTTTCTCATAAAATTTCTCATTTTCTGGCAATTCACAGAGGACTGAAGTCACTAATGACGGATACACTAGACAATCTCGACGTACTGAAATGTCGAAATTCAGTACGTCGAGACCGAATAGTGGAAAGTGCAGTTAACCGAATCTGCAAATGTCGAATCCGCCGCTATCATGTTGTCGCGTTCTTGACGTGTGGTGCAGTTTGTGAATTTATCTGGGGTTTCAGGTAAGTGTGTGTTTGAGGATAATGGGTAGGGATTTTATTGTGTGTTAGTGTGTGCGGTGTTTTGTGTGTTTAGTGTGACCTCAGAGTTAGAATATATAAGTGGGGGGGGTGGAGGAGGGCTTGCCCACCTGCTTATAGGTAGGTTGTGTGTTTGTGTGTGTTATGTTTGCTTAGTTAGGTAGGTGTATCTGTATGATTATGTCCTGGTTTGTGTGTGTGAATGGTCGCGATTGTAGTATTCGTGATTGTGGGTTTTCGTGTATGTGGTTGTTCAACTATTCAGTCTCGAAATACTGAAATTCGACATTTCAGTATTTCGAGATTGTATAGTGAATCCAATAATGACATATATACATGAGTTTCAGACCTCATAGCCTTCAGAAAGTACATGCTAACACAAATCATGTTATTCTAACAGATTTCTAAAAGAGTAATGTTTAAAATCTATCCCTATTTTTGGGCAAGTGTATCTCCATTGTTTTAGGCTTTGTTCAGATTTCTTGCACTAAGAGGAGGTGTGCATACCTCTCAACTGTCCATATTTTTGCCTCATATTTTTGGCCTATTCCTCATAACATTTGTGGTTTTCTGGCAAATCACTGAAGACTGAAATAATTAAATATTATAGATTTGAGTCTCAGACTTTATTTCCTTCAGAAAATGCTAAGACAAATCCTGTTATTCTAGCAACTTTCTAAGTCTGTAAGAGCAATATTTAAAATCTGTCCCTATTTTTGGCCTTTGTCTCACTGTTATCTTAGCCTTTGTTCAGACTTCATGTGCTAAGAGTTTGAGAGTTATGTAATGCCCTAGCTTGGGGGGGGGGGGCAGTTTAGTCAATTAACTTGGTCAGGCTTCACCCTGTAATTTGGTTAAAGGAGACACAAGCATGAATCCTCTACACCAGCTACCAGACTGCTGAAGGAATTGTGAGTTTGAGTTTCAGTACATTTTCATAGAATTGTGAGTTTCAAGGGAAGTTTACTGTTGCTCATGGTAAGTCTGTTTTCAATGTGCGACTGTTTTGTTTAGCAAATAGCAATCAATGTGCTGTAGAATTTGAAGTCAGTGTTAGTAGCATAATTGCCTTTGGTGCAGAAGGCTGTAGATTCTACTCCCACACCATGTAGAATAGATTCAGTGCTTGTATTGGAGTGCCCTTTTGATTGCTAATAATTTGCTACATTTTAAGGGAGATAGGGGTTCTGCACTCCTGAGTCTGTCCTTCTTTGTATGATATGTCTAGTAACTATGAACTTGTCTGTCAGTCATTCCCTATTGCAACATTAACAGCTTATCATTTTTTAAAGTTACATAGACAATTAATTTTTCAAGGGCAGCAGGCACTGCATTTGTAGATGAAACACTGAAATGTAAAGTAGTTTTCCAGTAGCAACCTATTCATTAGTTACATAGCTCTTTAATGTGGAATTATTGGTGTGATAATCTGAGGAACTGCCAGCCAAGCTAGATAGAATTTTGTAAATAATTCTGTAATTGTAAATATTAAAATGATCCACAGGCTTGTTTGACAAATGTAAGAAAACTGTGTTATGTGCTGAACTTCAAAATGTAACCACAGTGCACCCTGCTGGAAAAAAGCTGATAAGTAAAGAATTTTACTTCTGTGTGTGATCTCAAGCTCAGAGACAGGATGTCTGCAGCAGGAAATTCTTTCTATTGTCCGAAGACGTAGATAATTACTAGGTTTTACATGTAGTATATTTTATTGCTGTGGCTTCCTGGCATCTGTAAAATTAAAGAAATGTTAAATTTTAAGTTCCGTGAGCTTGGGAACTTAAGTTGAGGTGACAAGAATGATGTAATCTGAAATGACTCTGCAGTAATGTGTATTATCAATTTAAGACTGTCTCAGAGAGAAAGAGATTGCATTTTGTATTTGTGTCTGAACCTGAACACATCAGCTCAACAGCACTTGCTTTGCTCTGTAAGTAGGATCTTAGTTCTTAGTATTTCTCTTAGAGATAGATAGAAATAGCAAGATTAGTCTAGCTGTTGTCTATATTTATGTCAGACTGTCCTACAGTGTTGTTTTAAAGTATTTCTTGTGATTTCTGAACACTCTAATGTCATTGTGCGGAATCAGTGAGTATTGTCTTCTGCTTTTTATTATTTATTATTAAATATTTGTAAACCTTTTAACTGTGGCTGTTTTGTATAGAGATAATTTAAGCTCTTAGTGTACTTGCATGCATTTGGTGATACTGTATAGGCCACTCCTAAATAGCCTTCAAGCCTCCGTCACATTTACCAATTGGACAATAATAACATTGCACAGTAGAATTAGACACCCTTTCATAAGGGCCTTTATAGTAGCTGATAGTAGTGGTTGGTGGCAGTCGGGACTACCGTATAGTCTGGGCAGAAGGGGCATAACTGGAGAACCTGTGCCAGCCTTCCCCATGAGTGGCTGTGTGTTTGTATATAACTCAGGTCTCAAAGTGTGTGTGTCAGCTACATGGACAGGGACACAAAGCACTGGTTGGACAGAGAGGCTGAGATCTGAACTCTATAGCTGTGCCAGTGGGGAGTCTTATTGGATATTTGGAGAGAAAGGGAGAAACCAGCTGCAGACTGACTTTGATCTCTGTGTGCTCTTAAGGGAAATTGTACTTTACTGTGTGTGTGTACTTGTTATCTTCCCAATGTGAATGCCCCTCACTGGTGCTAGTGGTGAGGATTGAGGCTCCTTGATTACTGGGCTAGTGCACAGGCATCACATATTAAATGTTTGACAGTGATGGGATATCCACATGAAATATTAATTGTTTGATAGTGGTGAGTTAGCCACATCACATATTAATTGGCTTGTAGTGGTGTGGACAGTGAATTCCTGTAGCTTGTGTATAGTGATCACTGAAGGTGTTTTTGTACTCCAAATCAGCCATGTAGTGAACATTCAGAGTTCAGATCACAATTGTTTTATTTCTTTTGTTAGCTTAGTTAGTCAGTCAAGCATGTCAGCAGAGTAGTATGGGAACCTGACAAGGATCCAGTTAGCTGAGATGTGTCAGGCTGAAGGACTGGTGCATGGGAACCTGATTAAGGCAGACATGATTCCAGCTTTGGTCACAGCTGCATTAGAGAATGGCAACCAGGAGGACGATCAGACTGGCCGTGGAGATGTACAACACTCAGAGAATGGACAGCTCAGCCTTTCAACAGAGGACTTAAAAATCCATCTGGAGCTAAAGAGACTTGAGTTGGAGGCCAAGCATTTGGAAATAGAAGCAGCAGACAGACTGAGGCATCTAGAGAGGGAGGAGAATGAGAAACTGCTACGCCTGGAAGCTGAGGAGGAGGAGAGGCAGAGGAAATATAAAAAGGAGATGCTGACTCTTCGTCAGAGTCATGGAGGTAATGGGGTAGGGAGTAACCGAACCCCAGGAGCAACAAAGGTCAGTAAATTTCTTCCACAGTTTACAGAGTGGGGATAGTTTCATTCATATGTTTGAGACAGTATGTAAAAAGTATGATGTTGACCAAAGGATATGGGTATGGTTCCTGACCCCCTTACTCCATGGTAAAGCTGTAACGGTTTTGTTCAAACTTTTTAACAATGATTTCTTAAATTATAATGCTTGTAAAGAATTGTTTGCTAGAATTTTTTTAAGCTAACACCTGAAGCTTATAGGAAAAGATTTTGTGAGCATAGACGCAAGGCAGATGAAAGTGTGTGTGAATATGCTGCTGAACTGAGCACTTATTTTCATAGGTGGGTGAGTGGATGTCAGGTCATCACTTTTGAAGGGCTGGCAGACTTTTTTGTGAGGGAACAAGCCCTTAGCATTTTGCCTGAGGACAAGAGGATCTGGTTAGCCGATAGACGATGTGCTACTCTAGATGAGTTGGGGAAGAAGGGAGACCTATATGTACAAGCAAGGCATCCCTGCACAGGAAAGGGATACCCAGTGATGCTCATGGGTCTGAGGGAACCCATGGTGAGGAGCCTAGACTGCTCCAACAGAATCTGCCAGTAGCAGGAAAAGCCACTAGTCCAGGTACATTCCAGGACTTAGGGTTAAATGTTTTGAATGCAACCAGTGGGGCCATGTGGCATATAGATGTCCACAGAGGCAAGGTGGGGAGCAGAAGGTGAGAGAGCCAGTAAGCGGGAATGACACAATGCCAACAGTAGGTTGTCTTGAGACAACAAGGGTATAAAACTACCACAAGAGGTTATATCCTATCACAGTGAATGGCAGAGACCATTGCTAAGAGAGAGAGACAGCCTCTGACATAACCATTGTGAAGCCTGCAGTGGTTACAGAGGAGCACTACTTGCCTGGGCAGTCTACTGCAGTCAGAGCTTTAAGAGGGACCCCATTCCAAATATCTTTGGCTAGGGTACACCTTGACTGGGGAGGTGGAAAAGGAAGCCAGCAAGTAGGTGTTTTTGAGGTTATCCCTGCAGATGTCCTGCTAGGGAATGATTTTGATGAGGCAGTACCATGTGTTTATGATGTTACACGCAGTCCGGCTTGGAGACAAGCATGTGGGTCTGGTAGCCTGGGGGAGACCCTGTCAGACCACATACTCCAGGACTGGTGAGGTGGTTACTTCAGGGAGGGAGCTAGCCTGTAGCAGTGAGACTGAAGGTGAGCCACAGCTCCTTGTGGGTAATAATGTTCCCTTGGACAGAGTGACTGCAAGGGCAGAGGTGAGTAGTAGTACCCAGGCTGACAGTGAAGCACCACTGTCAGAGGATGCCAGACTTCCTGTGGAAGGGGAGCTGGGGAGGGTTACAGAGTTGAGGCAGGCTCAGCTCTTGGACCCTACATTACAAGGCCTGAGAGAGGTAGCTAGTGAGGCACCTGATTTTCAGGGGAAGGGAGATTCTGTATATTGAAACAAAGGGTTACTGTATAGAAAGTGGTTCCCTGAGAGAGGGCTAGAGGGTGAGAGAATACAGCAGTTGGTAGTGCCTAGAGCCTACCATCTGGCACTTCTAGCCATAGCACATGATATTCCCTTTGCAGGTCATATGGGCATAAAACATGCAAAGAGACATACTATGCAGAACTTCTATTGGCCTATTATTTCCAGAGATGTAATAGGGTACTGCAGGACATGTGAGCAGTGCCAAAAGGTAGGCAAGGCAGGAGACAAGGTGAAAGCTCTTTGGATGCCTTTGCCTGTGATTGAGGAGCCATTTCAGAGGGTAGCTATAGATATTGTGGGGTCTCTGAGTACCCCAAGCTCAACAGGGAAAATGTATATCCTAGTGGTAGTAGATTATGCTACAAGATGCCCTAAGGCAGTGGCTTTGTCCTCCATTAAGGCAGAAAAGTTGGCAAATGCTTTGTTAGAGATTTTCAGCAGGGTAGGTTTCTCAAAAGAAATACTGACTGACAGAGGTGCCAATTTCATGTCAGTCCTGCTGGCTTATCTGTGGAGGTACTGTGGGGTGAAGCACTTAAAGATCACCCCCTACCACTCCCAGACTAATGGTCTTGTTGAGAGGTTAAACTCTACACTCAAGTCCATGCTACAGGCATTTGGAGACCAGTTTAAGAGGGAGTGGGAAAATATTTACCCCATCTGTTTGCTTACAGACAGGTTCCACAGGAATCAGTGGGTTTTTCACCCTTTGAGTTGCTGTATGGGCATAGAGTGAGAAGACCTGTAGATTTAATTTGAGATGAGTGGGAAGGGGAGTGTGAATCTCACAAAGGAGTCTGTTGTGGCATATGTCCTAAACTTTAGGACAAGGCTCAGGGAACTCTTGGGCTTGGCCCAGGAGAACTTGGCAGGAGCCCAACAGCAGAAAAGTTCTGATATGTCAGGAATGCTCGAGCTAGAGAGTGTGGTATAGGGCAGCAGGTTATTGTTCTCATTCCTGTCAGACACAGCAAGCTGCAGGCAGCTTGGGAAGGACCCTACAATGTGGTAAGGAAGGTCAGTGATGTTAAGTACATGGTAAAACTGCTAGGCAGGAGGCAGGGGCACAAATTGCACCATAAACATGATGAAACCTTGCTATGATAGGGAGGCCCATGTGCTGAGTATTTGCAGTGGACTGCAGGAGGTGTCTGAGGGGAGATCTGGTGACTGATCTCCTCAGTGAGGCTTGGACGGACACTTAGTGGAAGGGGTAGCAATGTCCCAGCAGCTATCTCCTACACAGGTTCTAGAAATCCTAGCAGTGTTACAGGAGTTTGGGGACATGTTCACTGGGAAACCAGGGTGCACCCACCTGGTGCAGCAGCAGGTGGATACAGGACCCCAAAGACCTATTAGGCAGGCCCCTTATAGGGTGCCTGAGAGAGTCAAACAGACTCTGATGGATGAGATGCAGGAAATGTTGGAATTAGGGGTAATTCAAGAGTCCAGCCGTCCCTGGGCCTCCCCAGTGGTGCTGGTGCCAAAGAAGGATGGCAGCACCAGGTTCTGTGTGGACTATAGGAAATTAAATAGTCACACAGGGTCATATGCTTACCCCATGCCTAGGACAGATGAAGCCGTAGGCCAACTGGGTGGGGCTAAGTATCGTACCACCATTGATCTTACCAAGGGTTACTGGCAGGTGCCCTTGCCTCCCAGTGCTAGAGAGAGGTCAGCCTTTCTGACTCCTTTTGGCTTGTATGAGTTCACAAAGATACCCTTTGGGATGTAAACTGCCCCAGTGACTTTCCAGAGGATGGTAGATCATGTCCTAGCAGGAGGATTTTCCCTTGCTTACCTAGATGATATTACCATCTACAGGCATTCCTGGCAAGAGCACCTTCAGCATGTCAGGGGGGTGCTGGGCAGGGTTGACAATTAAGCCGAGCAAATGTCAGGTGGGTATGGCATAGGTCTCCTACCTGGGACATAGAGTGGTGAGTGGTAAGATCAGGCCAGAGCCTTCCAAAGTGAAAGCCATTCAGGCATGGTCTGCACATGTTACCAAAAAGCAGGTGAGGGCATTTTTAGGGGCAGCAGGATACTACTGAAAGTTTGTCCCCAGTTATAGTAAAATAGCTGCTCCCCTCACAGACCTGACAAGAAAAAACAGGCCAGATAAGGTAGAGTGGACCACAGCATGTGAGCAGGCATTCCAGAAGCTAAAGAAGCTTTGAGATGACCCCGTGTGTTAGCCAGTCCAGATTGCAGCAAATAATTTGTTGTGCAGGTGGATGCTTCGAACCATAGGGTAGGGGCTCTACTTAGCCAGATTTCTTCAGAGGGAGAAGACTACCTAGTGGTTTATCTCAGTCATAGGCTCCAACCCAGGGAGGAATGCCATGCAGCTGTAGAAAATGAATGTCTAGCCATAGTGTGAGCACTGCAGAAACTTCAGCCTTATCTGTATGGAAGGAAATTCACTGTAGTTACAGATCAGAATTCCCTAACATGGTTACATCGAGCCAGCCAGAAAAATGCTAAGTTGCTAAGGTGGAGCCTAGGGTTGCAAGCCTGTGATATGTCAGTGCAGCACCACAGTGGGACCAGCAATGCCAACGCAAATGGGCGCCAACGCAGACGGGCTGTCATGACAGGGAATGGGGTAAGGTATACCCAGATAGACTGAACCCTCTCAAGCAACGTTTCTCAAGGGACAGTTGAAAACTAGCTTGAGTTCTCGGGGGGGGGGGGTGATAAACTGAGGGGTTGCCAGCCCAGCTAGATAGAATTTTGTAAATAATTCTGTTATTGTAAATATTAGTATGATTCACAGGCATGTTTGACAAATGTAAGAAAACTTTGTTATGTGCTGAACTTCAGAAATGTAACCACAATGCACCCTGCATGAAGAAAGCTGATAAGTAAAGACTTTTGCAACTGTGCATGATCTGAAATTTGGAGGCAGGATGTCTGCAGCTGGAAATTATTTCTATTGTCCTAAGCAGAAATAATTACTAGGTTTCACATGTAAAGTGTCTTTTATTGCTGTGGCTTCCTGACATTTGCAAGATCAAAGAAATGTGAAATTTCAAGTTCTGTCAGCTTTGGAACTTGCGTAGAGGTGACAAGAATGATGTAATCTGAAATGACTCCGCAGTAATATGCATTATCAATTTAAGACTCATTTTGTATTTGTGTCTGAACCTGAACACATCAGCTCAACAGCACTTTGCTTTGCTCTGTAAGTAGGATCTTAGATCTTAGTATTTCTCAGAGATAGAAATAGCAAGATTAGTGTAGCTGTTTTCTATGTTTATGTCAGAGTGTCCTACAGTGTTGTTTTAAAGCATTTCCTTTGATTTCTGAACTCTCTAATGTCATTGTGTAGAATCAATGAGTATTGTCTTGTGTTTTTATTATTTATTATTACATATTTTTAAACCTTTTAACTGTGGCTGTTTTGTGTAGAGATAATTTAAGCTCTGAGTACTTCCGTGTATTTGGTGATGCTGTACAGGCCTCTCCTAAATAGCCTTCAAGTCTCAGTCACACTTACTAATTGGATAATCATTATCATACTGATAGTCATATTATCATACTGGAAGCCGTGGTGATCTTACTGAGTTTTTGTTTTCTTTACTAATTGGCTAATAATAATATTGCACAGTAGAATTAGACACCCTTTGGTAAGGGCTTTTATAGTAGCTGATAGTGGTTGGTGGCAGTTGGTACTACCGTATAGTCTGGGCAGAAGGGGGCAGAGCTAGAGAACCTGTGCCAGCCTTCCCCAGGAGTGTCTGTGTGTTTGCATATAACTCACATAAAGTGTGTGTGTGTGTGTGTGTGTGTGTGTGTGTGTGTGTGTGTGTGTGTGTGTGTGTGTGTCAACTATTTGGGCAGGGACACAAAGCACTGGTTGGACAGAGAGGGTGCTGGAGGTTTTGGCTTGACCACTCGGCTGAGATCTGAACACTATAGCTGTGCCAGTGGGTGTCTTACTGGGGATCTGGAGATAAAGGGAGAAACCAGCCCCAGACTGACTGTGATCTCTGTGTGCTCTTAAGGGAAATTGTACTTTACTGTGTGTGTACTTGTTATCTTCTCAATGTGGACGCCCCTCACTGGTGCTAGTGGTGAGGATTGAGACTCTTTGATTGCTGGGACAGTGCACGGGCATCATAATTGGAATGACTTTTACGTCTGCAGAGATTGTGCTTGTTAATTGATATTGGTGGATTGTAATGACAGATGTCTGAGTGGCCTTTTCTGGTTGGAATTTTCAGAAATTGGTAGTTTGTCATTATTGGTTCATACATTTTGTTTTATTGCTTACTAGAAGAATGTTCAAAACTACAATTTTAAAACACAGTGGTGCTGGAATATAATTTAATACAATCAGGAAGGTGAATCAAAGAACACATACATGTATGCATGACCCTAAAAATGTGAGCAAGGAGCCTATGGTTTGAAAACGGCCCAAAGGTAAACTTAATCCTCCACTGGCCAGGTGCATTTTCTATGAATGTGGGTTTTAATGCATTTTCAATTAATGTGAGTTTCAAGGGTAGAGAAGCTTACTACTCATGCTAAGTCTGTTTTCATTGTAAGAGTGTATTGTTTGTTTAGCAAATGGCTATTAGTTCTTGTGCTGTTTAATTTCAATGTCTGTAATCATTGTAGACATAATTAAGAATGCAGTCTGCACACTGACAGGTTTGAACAGTGTTTGTGGTAACTGGAGAGAAGTAGCGGAACACTGAAATGGCTGGGGGATGGGGCTGCTGACAGGAACGGAAAAAGTGGGTGGGAGAGAGGAGTAAATGGGTGGGGTTATGGGAGGTCAGAGAGATGTGTGTGTGTGTATGTATATATGTACCCTGTAGTGATTACTGTGCCATGTAGCATGGAGAATTTTTCTGCATGAATATATGCCTTAGTGAAGCTATGCCATACATCCTGTTTGTCTGTTTTATTCACTGGCTGCCCAAGCATTATGTCATGTCTGAACTGAAGAGGTATTTACCAAAAATGAAGAAATACATCTTCAGATGTAAAGAAATGTGTCAGCTTTCAAGAGTTTGTGTGCTTGGAAATACAGAAGTATAATTTTCAGTGAAAACAAATGTTGCATTTGTAATCACCAGTTCTTTTGTTAGAAAGCAGATTGATAAAAAAACTGGAAACTTTAGATGCAGTGTTGTCTTGGTAGTGGTACCTTGGGGGAACTACTATCTCTGCACATTCAACTGTTGAAGCTATCATAACATACTCTACTAATGTGTTACACCCCCATTTATACAACTTTAGGGTCAGTTGAGAGAGCCTGTAACTTGAATTCTGCTAATCTTGTTTACATGATGAGACAAGTTAATTCATCTGTTTGATATACTACACCATGAAGGGATTTTAAAAGCTGTGATCCAGCACAAATTAGACCCTTAACTTGATGGGTACAAGAATGGTTAAAAGAGAACTCTTGAGGGTAACAATATTAGGTGAAGTTTGTAAGACAAAGATTGCCTGTGCTGGAATACCCCAGGGCTCTGTACTGGGACTTTGTTTAATTTTAGTATTTGCCTTTTTCATAAAAAAAGTGAGCCTGTTGTTTGACAGAATATGCAGATGACTGCAGTATTGCCACAATGTTGACAACAGATAGAGATAAATGAATATCTGGTGGCAATCAATTGCTGGACAAAGACTATTAAGTACAAAATATATCATCCAGGATATGTAAGTATATGATGTTCTTCGTGTTTCACTGTTGCAGTCATTGCATTTGGGTTATCTGCCTGCAGGTAGCCCTCAGCCGGCCTGAATATCAAAGTCTTGGATTCCTGCGTCGGATGCTGTCTCTTCTTCCATGATGTCAGGTCGTCAGGGGGTATAAAACATGCAGCCGATGCCATTACATCAGTCTTTCTTGCCGCGCGGTGCCCGAAGCAGAAGCAGTTAGCAAGTGCCGGTCGGGACTCCTGAAATTTTCATTTTCGAGTTTCAGAACCTCATAAAGGTTTTCATTCGTACTGCATTCCTTGCTTAGGCCCAGACCACGACGTTCCTCGCTGTCGGTTTTGTGCCTTATTCAACCCCTGGACTATTCGTCGTCGGTTCCCTTTTGCCGCAAATTATTTTGGTACTCTGTTTAATTATCCAGAGATGGCTTCGGTAAGCCATCCAACTACAGACATTCCGAAAAAAGATAAAGACAGAGACAGACCGCATAGGTCCAAAGCTGCCGACGACGCTTCCGTTAAGCTAGTCGCCAGTTCACCGGTACTCAGTGAGGCACTTTCGCAGCTCCTGATACCCGCTACTTTAGATTCGCAGGCCTCTACTGAGACCCATTCGGAGTTCGGTATGCCGCGAGATGCTTTTTCGACTATGGAACCTGAGGATGTCTCTACCTTGGATGGGTCCGGAGCTGCTGTGCAGGCACCGGCTTCTGAGGGTGTGTTCAGGCCTTCTAACTTGCATTTCAAACGAACGCCATCTTCTTCTTCAAGGCCTAAAACTCGACCCACGCCTAGAAAACCGACATCCAAACCGCATGGTTAGGCCCATATGCCTAAAAAACAAATGATAAAAATGGCTGAAGACCTTATTACTTTAATTAGGGAAAGCCAGCCTTCACCCTCTAAGAGACTTAGAACTGATTTTCTTTGTTTCTTCGGATCAAGATTCTGAAATTTCTGTTTCTTCTGAGTACCAGGATTTGCCCTTATCTACCTATGAGGATTCTGATGCAGAGGACTCCATTCCCTCTGCTTCCCCTCCAGAAGATTTTTCTTTTGGTAAAACCTTGCACACTCATAGGTTCATAGGTAGGTACTAGGCTATCGGCCCTGGGGCCTATACAAGCCCAGCCAAAAAGGTACCCTGGCTTTTGCCACCCAAGAAAATTATTTTCCTGTGCCACTGTCGAGCAGAGCCACAGAGGTGATCCCCGGGGTGAATTTCCTATTTCCCATCCAATCATCGAGATTTTTCTTGAAGAGTGCTAATGAGGAGCTTTGTTTGATGTAGATAGGTAGTTTATTCCAGAGTATGGGAAGTGTCTGGGATAGGAATCTATCCCTCCGGCATGTTCTGCTTATTGTGGTGACAAGGTTTAGGTCCATAAAGCGTGTAGCTCGGAGGGATTGGGATTTCTTTAAGTGGAGCATGTCCAACAGCTTTGGATTTGACATAGCTTTGTATGTTAGGCAGAGATCACCTCTGAGTAGGCGATATGCGACAGAGTAAAGATGGAGTTTTTTGAGACGGTCTGCGTAGGGCATCTGTTTGAGGCCGGTAATCCTCTTTGTGAGATACATACCAAAAGGGGCGTTGTACTCTATAATGGGTCTAATGAGTGATGAGTAGAGGGGAACAACGACCTCTTTTTTTTCTGGATGAGAAACCTTTTGTGATGAGGTGTGCCACGTAGAAGGATTTCCTGACTGCTGTGGCGATGTGATTATCAAAGGAGAGTCTACTGTCCACCTGTGTCCCAAGGTCTCTTATCACACTTTTGGTGTTAAGTATACTAACGCCTATGTTGTAGTTCATGGGTACGGAGTTTTTACCAAAGGGGATGACAATGCACTTTTTGGCATTGAGCTTGAGGCCATGGCTTTGACACCAGGCATCTGTCTCAGTGAGGCCCTTTTGTAGGATGTCCACATCATTAGGAGTTTCGATTATGGCTGCTAGTTTGCAGTCATCTGCGAACTTCGTTAGCCAAAGACCTTCTGTGTTAGCCTGTACTTCAGAGAAGGAGATACCAAACAGGAGAGGACCCAGGACTGAACCCTGTGGTACTCCACTTGTCACTGGTCTGAAGTCGGATTTGGAGTCTGCTACTTACACAGTGTGGGTTCTGTCAGTGAGCCAGTTGGCAACCCATCTTGAGACATAGGGATTTATACCTAGTTTAGTGAGTTTATCTATAATTCCAGAGTGGGGGATGGTGTTGAAAGCCTTGGCAAGATCTAGATAAGCTGTGTGAACCACCTTACCCTTATCTACGGCTTTGGTGACTGCTTCAAAGAAGTCTATCAGGTTTACAAACCCGTACTGGGTGGGGTCCAGAGTTTGGAGATTACCAATGTCTTTGTTTATAAGTTCCATGATGATACGTTCCATAGCCTTGCAGACCAGGCTCGTCAGGCTAAGGGGGCTATAGTTCCCGGGGGCCGTGGTGGCTCCCCCCTTGTGTAGTGAGATAACCGTTGCTGTGCACCATTCAGCAGGCACAAAGCCTGAGGTGAGGCTATGATTGAACATGGTACTTAGGTGGGGTGCCAATTCATTCTGTAGTTCATGTAGAATGCAGCCTGGGATGTTGTCTGGTCCCATGGATGCTGTGTTCTTGGCTTTGGAGAGTGTGTTTTTTACCTGTGCAGCCGTGATTACAGGAACTTTGCATTCTTCCGGTATAGAGATGGGCTCTTTAGGGGGTGAGAGGGAGGTAAAGTTAGCACTGAACCTATCTGCCAGGATGTTGACAATATCAGTTGGGTCTGTATATTTAGTGCCATTGTGCTGCAACTCAGAGCAGATCTGAGTGTTGCCATTGAGATTCTTGACATAGCTATAGAATGCTTTGTGGGTGTCTTTAGAATCAGTGGCGATTTTGTTTTTGTAACTAGCTTTGGAGGATTTTATCAGGGATTGCAGCTTCTTACTGAGGCTGACCAGGGAGCTCCTCCACTCGTGGGATTTTACTCTCTTTTGCAACAGTTTCTTCCTTCTGTTGTACAGTTTGTTTATGGCAGGGGACCACCAGATTGGCTTCCTTTTTTTGGAGGATAGCGTCTTGGTTCTGTTTGGGATAGCATGATCCATGCACTCATGTAAGTGCTTATAGAGTGCAATTGTGTAGGATTCAGTAGTCGTAACTGTATTGTCCATCTGCATGGGTGTCATGAAGTTCACCACTTCTGTCTTAAGAAGCATGAAGTTGGCTTTGGAGAAATTTTTTACCATGGCTTCCTTAATGGGGGGTGGGGGCAGGATGTGGATATCTAGGGTAATTAGCTTATGGTCGGATCAGACCAATGAGGCATTGATGTCAGGTGTGGAACACCGGTCACTTATGTTGGTAATGACTAGATTTAGGATATTCTTGCCCCTGGTGGGGGTGTGGATAAGTTGATCCAGGGCATTAGAGTTTATGAATTCCAGAAAGCGTTGAGTGAAGGAGTTGGTACACGAGTAGTTTTCCCAGTTAATGGTGGGGTAGTTGAAATCGCCCATTATTAGGGTGTTTGGTTGAACCCTAATATTTTCCAGTACATCAAGAAAAGAGGAGTGGGGATCCTGGGGCATGGTGGATGATCTGTAGCAAGCTACAATTTGAATTGCAGTTTTGCCCAGAGTTAGTTGCACTTGGATAACCTCGGCTGCATTATGCTGAGCAACTAGCCTGGAGGTGTGGATATCCTTAATGAATATGGACACACCTCTGCCTTTGGTGTTCCGGTCCAGGTTACATGGCCGAAAAGTGTGGTATGAGTTATAGCCTGGTAGTGCAGGGGTGCTCTCTGGATCCTTGAACCAGGTCTCAGTCACTGCACAGATATCGATGTTCTCCATTTTAAGGAGTGCCTCGAGTGAGTGCATTTTGAGATTTAGACTTCTAGCATTGAGTAGCATCACCCTCAGTATTTGCTTGCCTATTCCTGTTACTGTGGTGAATTTGTCATTTGAACCTTGTCTAAAAAAGGCACTATAAGGTCGGCAAGAACCTTAGCCAGTATCCGGAATCCCAGGGGTGACAGGTGCAGGCCATGGCAAAGCATCGTGGTCTGTCGACCATGTCATCCCAGGCAGACATATACCGGATCCCTTTAGAATGGCACCAGCAGCTTAGCCAATTGTTGACGTCAATCATTTTGTCCTTGTACTGCGGCATCATTCTGGGTTATGGCAAAATGCTACTCAGGGCTAGGGTCATACCTGCCTGGGCTACAAGATCGGAGAGCTCTTCCATGTCTCTTTTCATGTAGTCCAGGGAGGTACGTCTCAGGTCGTTCACACCAACATGGACAATGACAGAGTCATATTTGTACTTGTGGAGTGACCTGAGTGCGTGGGTTATGTGGTGGATCCTGGCACCCGACAGGCAGCTGACAGTAACCTTCTCCTTGTTTAGCCTGGTGAGTGGGACATCAGTGTGCCTAACTATAGAGTCACCTATGACTAGTGTGTTGGGTACGTTGTTTTGCCTTACTGGCTGTGGTTGAGTGGCACACTGAGTCTGCGGACTATGTGTCATTTGGGTTGTGTTTGGGAGGGTGGAGGTTGCTTGCATTTCTGCTTTGGAGGTCTCTGTTGCTTGAGCAGATTATTATTGAGAGCCTCCATGAATGTTTTTGTGTTTCTATGTGTGGATTTTGGTGGTGTAGATTTAGTGAGACTATGTGATGAGTGTGGTGTGGTGCACATGTTTACCTTCTCCTCTTGACTGTCAAGTTCAGTCTTGACTCTTAGGGAGCATTTCCATTGGGAAAGCCAGGATTACTCTTGACTCCAAAAAGAGGCTTAGGGAATTCTTACTCCTCCCTCAACACAGGACTTTAGCTATCCCTCCGGTCCTGGACATTGTAGATGATGCCTTCTTGGAATCTAGCCTGGCCCCAGACACTTTATCTCCTGCTCCCAGGAAGCCTGACTGGTATTGCAGAGTACCTGACTCTCTCAAGTCCCTCTTCAAGAATCCTACTGCGGACCCAGAGACCATTTCCCAAGGACCTAAAGGCATTAAGGCTACTACTGCCAAAAACCCTACCCCCTCTGATAGAGATTCCAGGACCTTGGACAGATGGGGTAAGAAGGTATACACTTCTGCTATTTTGGCCATTAGGGCCTTAAACTGCCAGTTTCATATGTTAAAGTATCAGCAATATATTATGGGACTACTTAAGCAGAAAATGATTTTGATTCCTGACTGTGCTGAAAATAAAGAATTACAGGATTTAATGCATTCTGCTGAACAAGTTGATAAACATACTTTGCAATGTGGTTTTACTCTTTAGAAGCATCTTGCAGGGCTGCTGTCACTGGGTCTGTGCTTAGAAGGCATGCTTGGCTTAAGGAGCAGAATTTGCCAGATCATGTTAAAGCTAAATTGCTGGATGCTCCCTTAAACCAAGACCGCCTTTTTGGCAACAAAGCAGAAGTCCTTAAAAGGATGGAGGAAAAAGCTAAATCAATGCAAACTGCTAAAGATTTCCTGCAGGTTCAGCCTCCCAGATTTTGCAGGCATTGGCCTTCTAAGAATTGGTCCTTTCCTATCTCTTCCAGGCCTTCACAGTCCAAACCCAGGAACAGCAGACCACCTAGGCTACAGTCTCAAGGCACTCAAAGATCTAAGCAGTGGGGGGCTCACACTTCCAAAGATGGAAGTAGTAAGACGCTCCCTATGGAAAAATGTCACAATGACTTAACATTAAACCTTACCTGCCTGCTTCCTTAGCGGGAAAGATCGCCCTGCATGCAAAAAACTGGGAACTCATTACCCAGGACAAATAGGTTTAAATATAGTTTTCCAAGGATACAGATTCCACTTCCTCACCTTACCAATTCCAAACGGTTGACCAGACCTACCCCCAAATCAGTGGGCAGAGGCTCAACAGCAGGTTCTCTCTCTTCTAAGTATCAGGGCTATTCAACCTGTCCCAGCAGAAGAAAGGGGACAAGATTTTTAATCAAGACTTTTCCTGGTACCCAGAAAAGACAGCGTCCTATCCTGGACCTCTCTATTCTAAACACCTTTTTGGTAATCCCAAAATTCAGAATGCTAACACTTCAGCAGCTGCTAGGCAAAGATGCCTGGTTGGCAACCTTAGACTTAAAGGAAGCTTACCTGCACATTCCAATAAGGGAATCTTGCAGGAAATACCTACACTTCAGAGCAGGCTCCATGCACTGTCAGTTCTCTGCACTTCCCTTTGGCTTATCTACTGTGCCCAGGGTGTTCACAAAGTGTCTAGCTCCAGTCATTGCATTTTGCAGGCAAAAAAATATTCAAATATACCCATACCTGGACGATTGTCTAATTGAGGCAGAAAGCCAGGACATGCTACTAAAACGTCTGGCAGTTGTAAAGAAACTTTTAACCTCACTGAGGTACACCACAAACAAAAAGAAATCTCATCTAGTACCCTGCCAACAAATTGCATTCCTGGGAGCAAGCTTGAACACAACTTCCCAGATGGCGTACCTCATGCCAGAGAAACAAATTTGACAGCCTACTTCCAACTACTAGTCACAGAGACCCAGCTATCTGCAAGGAAAATCCTGCAAGCCCTGGGGTTCATGGTCTCTTGCATTCTACTAATTCCATATGCAAGACTGCATATGAGAAAACTACAATGGTATCTAAAAAGCCTATGGTGTCAACATTCTCAGGACATGGAATCAATGATTCCTATCATTCCTTGCATAAAGACAGAGTTCCTTTGGTGGGCAGAGGCCTACTACCACAACAAGGGGCTCCCATTCACTCTACCCCCTGCTGCCCAAACCCTAACAACAGATGCATCAGACTATGCATAGGGGCTCACTTGGCAGGGCAGTGCATTCAGGGCAAATGGAACCCGAGTCAGCTGCACCTGCACATCAATCAAAAAGAAATGTTAGTCGTAAGGAATTCCCTGACAGCCTTCAAGGACCACATTCTTCCAGCACAGTTATTGGTAAAGACAGACAACACCACTCTGTGGTACATAAACAAGCAGGGGGGAACCCACTCGTACCCTCTTTGCAGACTAGCCATGGCTCTGTGGAACACAGTCTTGAGCTACCAAGTGCACCTACAAGCTCAGTTCCTGCTAGGCAAGCTAAATTCACTGGCAAATGACCTAAGCAGAAATCTCATAGACCCACACGAGTGGAAACTGGAACCAAAGATTTTCAACATGTTGACAAGCAAATGGGGGAGCCCAGATATAGACCTGTTTGCCTCTCCCCAGAACTACCAATTGGACAAATTCTGCACAAGGACTTCCCACAGTCAAGCTTGGACAGTTTATGCCTTTCCCCCTCAGCCCCTCTTTTCGAAAGTTCTGCTAAAGATCAAATAGGACAAACCAAGGATGATTCTGGTTGCTCCAGACTGGCCACGCCAACACTGGTACCCCCTCCTACTCAGTGTGTCACGGTTATCCCCATGGCACCTGCCTCAGACTCCTTCCCTGTTGTCTCAGCAGGAGAACCATATTCTGCACCCTCAGCTTCTAACACTGAACCTTGCAGGGTGGCTAATTATATAATCGCTCCTTTACCATCTTTCAGTAAACTTGTGATGGATATCATTTTAGAGGCAAGGAGGCCTAGCATTAGAAAATCATATGCTGAAAAATGGAAAAGATTCTGTGCTTGGAACCAATCTCAAAGGATGAGCACAGCAGCGCCCAATTTACCTCAGATTTTGCAATACTTAACTGAGATGCTTCACAAGGGCCTGTCTTTTTCCTCCATTAAAATCCACACCTCAGCCATTTCAGCTCATTATAACACAGAACCCCCCCGTCTTCTCGCATCCATTGCTCAAGAAGTTCCTCAGAGGGGCCAAATATTTGAGGCCACCCAGGAGAGCTCCAACCCCTGCCTGGGACCTTAACTTTGTTTTGGAGAAACTCACTGTACCTCCTTTTGAGCCAGCTGCTACTGTAGACTTAAAAATGTATTTCTTGGAAAACAGCTTTCCTTTTAGCAATCACTTTATCTAGAAGGGTTTCTGAATTACAGGCCCTTATGGCAGTGGAGCCTTTCATCATCTTTCATGCGGAAAGGGTGTCCCTCAGAACCAATCCATCCTTCATGCCCAAGGTAGCTCTTAATCAGTCCATTCATTTGCCAATCTTCTTTCCCAATCCACAGAACAAAGGGGAATGGATACTGCATTCCTTAGATGTGCACTCAGATCCTACTTGGACATGACTAAATCTCAAAGGAAATCTGAAGTGGTAGCATTTGCTGCAGAGCAGAGGGGAAGGCTATTTCAAAGCAAACAATTTCTAAATGGATAGGCCATTGCATTCATAAGTACCATGGAAAACCTATCCCCCAGGGGATCAGACCTCACTCCACCAGGGCTACATCTACCTCTACAGCCTTCCTCAGAGGCATCCCTACCAGGGACATCCTAGAAGCTGCTACCTGGAGTTATGTACAAACTTTCACCAAGCATTACCATTTGCCAATTGTCTCTAAATCCAGAGCTGGCTTTGCCACTGCAGTCTTGCAGGGCCTTATAGCTGGTCCTAATGCTATCAAAATTCCTCCTCCCAACCACAGCTTTGGGAATCTACCCAAATGTAATGACTGCAACAGTGAAACACAAAGAACATAGTACAGTTGTGTACACTTACCATAAATGTAGATGTTTGAGTGTATTCACTGTTGCAGTCCTGGTTACCCTCCCTCCAGCCCCCTAACTTCTTTTGGCTATACCTCTACTTTTCTTTACTATGCTTAAAAGCCTTTTTGGTGTATTTGCTTTTTTGTTGGAGATATATCATTGTATTTTTATATTTAATTGCTCCCAATTAGGGGGACACCTGACATTTGGGGCAAGAAAAAACTGATGTAATGGCGTCGGCTGCATGTTTTATACCCCTGACGACCTGACATCATGGAAGAAGGGACAGCAACTGGTGCAGGACCCAAGACTTTGTTAATCAGGCTGACTGAGGGTTACCTGCAAACAGATAACCCAAATGTAATGACTGCAACAGTGAATACACTCCAACATCTACATTTATGGTAAGTGTACACAATTGTCCTATATATATAGGGTGGCGCAATGGTGCAGCAGTTAATGTTGTTGGCTCACAGCAAGAGGTTCTCTGGTTTGATTCATGGGGCTGGAGTGCCTTCTGCGTGGAGTCTGCATGCCCTCCCTGCATTCGCATGGGATTTTCTCCGGGTACTCCGGATTCCTCCCACATTCCAAAGACATGCATCTGGAGCATTTCTCCCCAGGCCTTCCCTGAAAATAGGCTCTGTTGTAGTCAGACTTTCCCAGTCAAATAAATAAATGTGTGTGTGTGTGTGTGTGTGTGTGTGTGTGTGTGTGTGTGTGTGTGTGTGTGTGTGTATATATATATATATATATATGTATATGTATATGTATGTGTATATATATATATATATATATATATATCTATATATATATATATATATATATATATATATATATATATATATATATAGATATATATATAAAATCACAGTTCAGGCTATGTCAGAAAAAAAAAGGTGGGCATATAGCTATGTTCAATATTTGCAGAGGTAATTGTAGAGAGAAAGATGTAAGGGGAGGGTAAAAGTTCATAGGAAATGAAGATGTAAATGCAGTGATAAAAAGTGGAGAGTTGCTTTAATTTTTGATATGCGACTTTGTGTAAAGCGGGTGCATTTAACAGAACTTTTTAACAGTGGGCTATACTGTGCCACTGTTAATGGTCATCTTAGAGCCATTGTAGCCGACCTTCTCACTCTTCCTCCCCCTTTCTGCTTACTGCATAGTGGAACAGTATTTGAATGGGGTCGTGTACCTCAAACCCTCAAGGAAGCTTGCATTGCATTCTTGCCTTGTACTATTATCGCCATTGTGTTATGTTGGGGAACTGTTTTTTTTTTTTCCTGGTGGCCATTACTTTTGCTAGGAAGATCTTTGATCTCCAAGTCCTTATGTGCAAAGGGCTTTACATAAGTTATCTTAGAGAAGTCTCTACATAAGATTGTGATGTCCCCTTTCTGGGCCAGTAATCAATGAGCCTGAATCCTCACCACTGACACTGGAGAGGGATGTTCACTTGGAACAAAAATAGATATACAGAGCATTTCCAGATGTAGTTGTCTGCATCAAGCACAGTTTCCCTTAAGAGCACACAGGAAACATACTTCATCTGGGGTCTGGGTTTCTCTTTCTCTCTCTCTCTTCTCAGGTCCCCAGTAAGACTTCCCACTGGCAGAGCTGCAGAGTTCACTCCCTATTCCAAGCAGCTGATAAGACATTCTTTGAGATTTGATTTTCTCACACACACACACACACACACACACACACACACACACACACACACACACACACACACACACACACACACACACACACACCTGGGAAAGGCTGGCAAAGATTTACTAGCTATGCCCCCTTCTCTCCAGACTTATAAGGCAGTTACTGCCACCAGAAACTTCAAAGCCAGCTACTTTAAGGCTCTTACAAGTGTACCCAATTATACTGAGTGAAATTAATACCAATATAAATGGTAGTGTTTGACCAGTGCCGTAAGGCTTTCAAGAGTGGCCACAGAGTCACCAAATAGATATGAGTAGTTTTAAAGGTTAAAATATTCTCTAAAGGACCAGACACAATGAAAAGTTTAAATGTATTTAATAAAAATAATAAAAGAACATGAAAATACTGAATGTCTATTTACAATAAACACTAGAGTTTCAGTAACAGGAAGTATTAAAATAATACAGATGAATAGATTCACACGGATACAGAAGAAAACGGTACTTAACTAATCTCACTATATTTTATGACTGATCTAAATAATTACTATTCATTGGTCACTTTCTAGGGCAAGGCAAGATGAAGTAGGTGAGTGATCTTCCTTCTTTGTCAGGTTCCCAAAACAGAGTGCTGTAAGACTTTAGTCTCATCTAGTATTAAAAAACATCATTTCAGTGATGGATTACTGAATGACATCACATACATTTGGTCATCTGACTTCTGGTTCTTGTGCTACCACCTTTCTTAGCAACTAACCCAGAATCTTGCACATATAGGGTCATAGGTAGGTACTAGGCTATTGGCCCTATGGCCTATATAAGCCTAGCCAAATGGTTCCCTGGTTTTTGCCAACCAAGAAAATTATTTTCTTGTGCCCCTGTCAAGCAGAGCCACAGAAATGATCCTCTGGGTGAATTTCCTATCTCCCATCCAATCATCAAGATTTTTCTTGAAGAGTGCTAATACACACACACACAACTTTGCTAAGGTCTTTTGCAGCTTCTGGAAGTTATGAAACAATAAAACACTCCCACTCTTCCTACTGATGCTAATAAACCATTCTCTGGCACAGACATTTTGTCTCTGGCTGCAGTAAGAAAAGTTGCTATAGGTACCAGGGTATTTATTTTTCTAGATTGCTTCCTGTTAGAGTGTTACTTTTGAGACTGCCCCTGATATGCATTTTTATATGTGTCTTTTTGTTTGTATATATGCATATTTACATACGTTTTAGATCCATTTTTTAACAAAGTAATCTTAATGTAACATATTATATTTATATATATGTATTACATATATATATATCTTTACAGAAATATAGATATATTAAGTAACACACATATTCCTTTTTTCATTATTTTCATATGGGTCCTCTTGTCTGTATATACATATATTTATATATTTTTTAGATCCATTTTTTATGAAGTAATCTGAATTTAACATATTATATTTATACATATTTATTATTTATTATATATATATATATATATATATATATATATATTCCTTTACAGAAATATAGACATATTAAATATTATACATATTCTTTTTTAATTAACTAAATAATAGTATTGTTTGTAAACATGCATTGATTTGTTTCTAACATCCAGCATCCGTGGCTTCTATACGCGAGATATGTATATATTTATATAGCGTATAGCATTAGGAAAACCATTGTTTCTTTTAGGACAATTATTTTCTTATAGTAATTTATTAATTGTTATGTTTCCTATGTTTTAAATACTCTGTTAATTGGTGTTTAGTTGTCTGAAGAAGGTAGGACATTTTTCCTACCGAAAGCACTAATTAAATTGTGGTTGTTTGAAGTTTATGTGGTTTTTCTGACTCTGCTTACAGTGCTACCCGCCTTTGTGGTTTACCTAGTATGCAGTAAGAACTGTAAGATACAGTCTTTATGGCCTGAATTAAGTAATTTAATTTCTTACTATTTTTCAAAGTTAGCTGGAATGAGATTAACCTCTTCTCTTCCAGTATCCTCTGTTAATTACATTTAATCAGCTACAATACAGTCAAGATCCACTGTTGGTGCATTGTTAACACAAGCAGTTTTACAAATACATTTTTCAGCACAAGCATCTGTACAAATCAGTTTGATACACAAATGACTTAATAAGTCTTTACAAAATTCCAGCTAGCTTTGCTGGCATATGTTACATATCCACTGCCCTACTTCTCCCGGCATAGCTGGGAATAGCTCACATCATCACAAAGATTGCAGTGTTTGAACCTTTCTGGCCACTTGATGACCTCTGGTTTAGCTGGCAAGGAGGTGAATTCCATATGTTCCCCAGGGCTTTTCAGACTTAGAGCCAGAAGCATCATATGCACCTGTCATAGGCATTCTTGTTGGCAACATTTCTCCATAAAGGAACTGAAAATAGTGTGGGCTGGCATCTTGGGGAGGGGTGAGGGTTCATCTCTGCTTTGTTCAAAATATCTGTAAACCAAACTGAAAGAGCAGATGTCTGCCTGCAGCTAATTGCCATACATAAAAACTAAGGTTGCAGAAGTGATCCTTTAAATGGAACATTTACTAATGTGAAATGTACTCATACAGTTATACTTTACTGACATGCCAAAAGTAAATGGGCATAATAAAAAAGTCACTTACCTTTTACTTGTGTTTTACTTCATTGTACAGCAACTCTTGCATAAATAACTATAACCTAGTGCACATGTTTACATCGAACATATCAAAACCTGCCTGACCTGTTGTTGAGGTTCCTTCTCAATGGGCTGACAGCCAGGATTTTCTCTCTAGCTTAAATTCATCTATTTTATTGTTCACCTGGCACACTCCAGCACATGGTGTGATGTCATTTTCTAGAAAATCAAACCTGCCCTCTCCCCAACTACCATTTCTTTTCTGTCCCTTGCACATCTTGAATCTTTTTTTCTCCACATTCACCATGGACAAATGCATAAGCCAACAAAGTTATTGTGTGGCTATTAAACCATGGGTGTATCTATTGGCACTTTCTTTCCTATTTGGGAAATAAGGACAATGTGACATAGGCACCCAAAAATCCATGAAGGAAAAACATCTAGCTTTCCTTGCTTTCTGAAAGATGGCAGTTAATGAAAATGCACAACCTGAGGAACAGCAGATGGGTCACGCCCAGGCCGGCACCTGGACCCTTTAAGAAGACAAAGGATGAAAAAGGCCAGCACCAGTCTCTCAATCCTGGAGGCAAGTCAGTCTACAAGACAAGCTTTGCAGTTCCATTGGGTCACCAGCTCCCCCCCATCTACTTAAGGATTGAATGTATGCTTTTGTTCCTCATCTGTCAATGACAGGGGTCTGTAAAGTGATGAACCATGAAGCCCACCCCCAGTAACCCCCTTTAGGAGGGTTTTGTCCTAGGGTATCAACAGACTGCTTGCTGATCCCTATGCTGATACGACTGGAGCTTATTTTCAACTAATACATATTTAAGGAGTTATTCAGCTAATGTTTGGTGGGTTGTTGCATTCTGGTACAAAGACTGTTCTCCCCAGAGAAAACCTTCCAACCAGCTGGCTCTGAAATGACAAAGCTAGAAACCTAATTATGACCCAGATGACTGGCATTTGATTAGTAGTCCAGGTGCTGGGTGAATTAGTCAGGGAGTGAAAGATGAATAGGGAAATACATATCTCCAAAGCGTGCACTTTCTAAGGATCCTTGGTGGAAAAATGAACACTAGAGTCTGCTCCCAACTGTTTTGGTGGCTTGGATGGCAGTCATGTTCTTGTTTCTGTAGTGTGGGATATCTTGTGGTCATCAGAGACAAAGGAGAACAAAAAAGGTAAAAAAATTCCGCAATTAGATGTACTCAAACAAGTGGAGTTTTTTTCCTTTAAGCAGATTGTTACTTGATGTTGCCTTAGTTGGTCACTTTACAGGTTATCTGTTTTATGATGTGAGTGCACAAATCTGCTGTTTCTGGCTGTCATGGCTTTATGAAGGACAAGATTGTGACTCAGAGCCAGACTGCCAAGCAGTTCCCTAAAGGAGTGCTGTAGCACCATCCATTTTGCAGAGCACACCTGTTTCTTGGAATTGTAACTTCATGACTGGCAGGCTTGCCTGTCCCCGATTTAAATGTATTTGATCATATGAACCTCTGTGGTGTTGAAATTGATATCTTAGAAGATACTTCCTTAGGGATTTCAGGTCACAGGTTCTTGAAGCTACAAGTCCTTGTATAGAGAACCATATCTGATCTTTTACAAGTGTTTAGTTTTCTTTAAAGCTAAGACATGATTGGTGTTAACTTTAAAACAGGCAGATATTAGGTTTGCCCAGTGTAGATGTCAAAATATTTATTTGTGTTTTGTTGAGTTGTGGGTAGATGTTTTGTCTCAGTGGTTGGTGTGCATTAGCAGGTTCATGGATTGAAGAGTAGAAGATAATTACATGTGCAGGCATAGCGGACATGCGCCTCCAACCCAACTGCAGGATCTTCTGAGAAGGTAATGTCAGATTAGAAGGGATTAAGAATGTACCCATCATTGTCCCACAATGGAGGGTACCCATGTAGATTGTTGTAATAAGAATGTATCTGTTATGTTCTGGACTTAGTAATGACCAGTTATATCTTGGGGCTCATAGATCCTTTCCCATTAAGGGTTTCACCCAGAACACAGGCTGACTGTACAGCTCTATTAGGATATGCCCAAACTGTACTACAAAAAAGAGATGAAACAGTCTGTTTTCCCATTGGAGGAGTATATCTTCTCTTTGGAACAAAAGAAAAGTAGTATTCACTTGCCTTGTGGTCTGAAAACCTTGTGGTGGGGAGTATCTCGACGGGGAGATTCCCCTTTAGTGGCTGGTGTCTCCTTCTCCTGAAGTTTAATCCAGCTCGTTAGATTTGGTGTGCTCTGGTCAGGTATCCTGTTCAACCCGTCTAGCCTTGTTTCAGCCCTCTAGCTCAGTAAGATTAAAGAGAAGTATTCAGTTCTCTTCCTGAAGGAAAAAGCTTTTATTGGCAGATCCCTTCATGAAAGAAAACGCTTTTATTTCTCTTCATGAAAGAAAAAGCTGCCAATAAAAGCTTTTTCCTTCATGAAGAGATCTGAGTTACCTGTCTTTAATCTTACTGAGCTAGATAGCTGAAACAAGGCTAGACTGGTTGAACAGGATACCCAACCAGAGCATACCAGCCCCAACAAGATGGATTAAACCTCAGGACTTCAGGAGAAGGAGGCACCGCCCACTAAAGGAGATTTTCTCCCTCGAGATGCTCCCCACCACAAGGTTTTCAGACCACAAGGCAAGTGAACACTTTTTTTTTTTTTTTGCCCTTAGCAACTTACGCAGTTACTAAGGTTCTACTTGCCACTTTATAAACTAGGACTAGGGTTGGTCTTTGACTCTTTAATTCCTTTTGGAACAAGGCAAGTAACTCCCCTGTTGCCCTTACCTGAAAGGTGGATGTGAAATTGTTGTCTCATCCTTGACCTCTGCTTCTTCAACAGGCACATTTAGTATGTAAAAGTTCCAGGTGGTAAGTGTCCAGAGTATAACGCACCCACATTGACAGGGTACCTGGTTGGTGTCGCTGGACATAATGGTCAGACTCATTGTGAAAGTTGCTTGCAGATGGTCCTTTCAGATTGCTCTGTTTGGGCTCTACTTTATGTAGATAATTCTATCTGCTGTATCTTTTGTAGCAACTGTGCTTACTAAGGTGCTATTTTTTGCAGTAGAATACTTTTAAGTGAAGGATTGTTTACCTGGATAGCTGGCTTCTTGCTTCTAGTGGCCCCAGTAAGGTACTGCCTAGTAACCTTTTTTGACTGAGGCATTCCTGTCTCTGCAGGTCCTATTGATTTTCATATATTGACATCCTATCTGAGCCATTTTCAGGTGATTGCCTTCTGTCTTTCCTTCTTTGATTTCGTGATTTGCATGTTATGCTCATGCAGGGATTGTGGAGATTTCGTGTGCATAAGATGTTATACATGCTTTCTTGTCTGGAAGGTGACATGATTGTTGCTGGCATGAGGAATTCAGTCCCTTAAGCATGGGAGCTGAAGAGAAACTAGCTGCTTTGAAGGTAGTAGAGGGAATGTCCTAATCCTGCACCTGTCAAGAAAGACTTCACTGATGAGCCAATAACATTATATGCACATTCATTGTTTGTGTTAATGCTGTTTTAGTATCCTATTTTATTCAAAGAAAATAGCTCCATTTGAGTAGTAATTCCTTACAAGGAGGCAGTGGTTGAAATGTGACCCCAAATCTTTGTTTTAAAAATGTTGAATTTACCTGATTTGAAACCTTGTTTACATATTCTTCTGATTTGATCTTTATTGATTATAGGGACATCATCGAGAGGTATGGTGTTTGGCGGTGAGTCCTAATGGAGACCATGTTGTATCTTCATCCCATGATAAATCTCTTCGACTTTGGGAAAGAACAAGGGAACCATTAATTTTGGAAGAAGAAAGGGAAATGGTAAAGCTTTTATAATGTTTCTGTAGTGCCCACAGCAGGCATAATATATGTGTTATTTAAAAGAAAATTAGGAAAAACGGTTGGCGTTGTTTTTAATTGGATAGGCAGAATTTCAGAGATGTTCTTCGTGTTTCACTGTTGCAGTCATTACACTTGGGTTATCCTGCTGGCAGGCTACCCTCAGTTGGCCTGAATTCCAAAGTCTTGGTCCAGCATCAGTTGCTGTTACATCTTCCCTGACATCAATGCGCCAAGGGTATAAAAGATGCAGCCAACGCCATTTTCTTCAGTCTTTCTTGCCGCGTGGTGCCCGAAGCAGAAGCAGTTCGCCGACTCCTGAGATTTTTGAGTTCGAAGTTCAGATCCAAAGTCTTCATTAAAAGCTAAGTACCCCGTTGGGGAAAACTTTTTTCTTGCTCCAGACCGATGTCAGAAAAAGTTAATTGTATTTCTTGTGGGAAGCAAATACCTCATAAGAATTTTCATTCTTACTGTATTCCTTGCCTAGGCCCTGACCACTACATTGCTTGTTGTCTGTTTTGTGCAAAATTTAACCACCGCACTATAAAGCGCCGGTACAATTTTGCTTTTCACTATTTTGTCAGAAGATTTAATTACACAATGCCGTCGGATAGTCAGCCGACTACCGCAATTCACAAGAAATGCATAGAAAAAGAAAAGGACAGGCATCCGAGGTCTAAAACCAACGACGAGGCTTCTTCTAAGCCAGTCGCCGGTTCTCAGTGAGGCGCATTCGCAGCCCCTGACGCCCGCTACTTTGGACCCGCAGGCCGCTACAGACTCCCACGTGGAGTCGCCTAGGCGGCTGGAAGCTGAAGGTATTGGACCTTCGGAAACTATTCCTTCAGATGGGTCCGGAGCTGCTGAGCAGGCATCGGCTTCTAACAGTGTTTTCAGACCTACTCAATTGTACATTAAAGCAACTCCAGCTACAAAGGCAAAGACTAAAGCATCTTTAAAGACAAAGAAACAAGTACAACAGCCTCATGGTCAGGCCTCCATGCCCAAAAAACAGATGCTCAAAATGGCTGAAGACTTAATTACTTTGATCAGGGGTTCCCATCCCCCTCCTGATAAGAGGCCTAGGCAAGAGACAGAATATGAATCTTCAGATCAGGTTTCCATTTCTTCAGATTCCTCTTCTGATCAGGAATACTCTCTTCCTCCCTATGAAGATTCTGATGCTGAAGAATCTATCCCTTCAGCCTCTACTCCTGAGGATTACTCTTTTGGGGAAACCTTGCATACCATGAGGGAACATTTCCACTGGGAGAGCCAAGATTATTCTGAATCTACGAAAAAGCTCAGGGACTTCCTTTTACTCCCACAACACAGGCCTCTAGCTATTCCGCCTGTGTTAGACATTGTAGATGATGTATTTTCAGAGTCCAGTCTGACCCCTGACTCCTTATCTCCAGCTCCTGTTAAGCTAGACAGGTACTACAGGGTGCCTGACTCTCATAAATTCCTTTTCAAGAACCCTTCTGCTGACCCAGAAACTATTTCTCAGGATCCCAAAGGGGTCAAGGCATCCACTGCAAAAAACCCTACCCGCTCCGACAGGGATTCTAGGGCATTAGACAGACGGGGAAAGAAGATGTATACCTCTGCTACCTTGGCTATAAGGGCTTTAAATTGTCAGTTTCATATGCTCAAATATCAGCAATATGTTATGTCACTGCTTAAACAGAAAATGTTGATAAATTCTGAAGGCGCAGAAAACAAAGAAATGCAGGATTTATTGCATGCAGCTGAGCAAGTTGGAAAGCATACTTTGCAATGTGGTTTTGATTCTTTGGAGGCCTCTTGCAGGGCCGCTGTCACGGGTTCTGTCATTAGGAGGCATGCTTGGTTAAAAGAACAAAATTTACCAGATTATGTTAAAGAAAATTTTTAGATGCTCCATTACAGCATGATACTTTGTTAAAGCAGAAGAGGTGTTAAAGAAAATGGAGGACAAAGCTAAATCTATGCAAACAGTCAAGGATTTCTTACAGGTACAGCCTCCAAGATTTAGCAGACACTGGCCTACAAAGAATTGGTCCTTTCCAGTGTCAGACCACAAAGAGGCAGATACAGACACCCACATGGCAGATCCCAGCCCCAAGGTTCATACAGGTCTAAACAATGGGGTGCTTCTACCTCCAAAAGTGGAGAAGACAAATCACAGCCTTACAGGAAACGGTCCCAATGACTTCCCCCTGCCTGCGCCAAACACTTATCTTCTGGCAGCACCTTTAGGGGGAAACCTAGCACTTTTTTCTCAAAATTGGCACATAATAACCCAGGACAAATGGGTCTTAGACATAGTGTCACGGGGCTACAAGTTTCACTTTCATACCCTGCCAAGGGCAAACAGTTGGCCAGACCTACCAGAAAACCAATGGGCAGAGGCACAAAAACAAGTCTCATCCCTCATGGACATGAGGGTCATTCAGCAAGTACCAGAACAAGAGCAGGGACAAGGATTTTATTCAAGACTGTTCTTGGTACCCAGAAAGGACAAAGCCTGGAGACCAATACTGGACCTATCTATTCTGAACACATACCTGGATATACCAAAATTCAAAATGTTGACCTTACAGCAGCTTCTGCCCATGCTGGGCAAGAAGGCTTGGCTTGTGACTTTAGACCTAAAAGAGGCATACCTGCATGTCCCAATCAGACAAACATGCAGAAGATACCTCAGATTCAAAGCTGGCTCAATGCACTACCAATTCTCTGCACTGCCCTTTGGCTTATCTACTGCGCCCAGGTTCTTCACAAAGTGTCTGGCACCAGCAATTGCATTTTGCAGACAAAGAGGAATACAAATATATCCTTACCTGGACAATTGCCTCATGCAAGCAGAGAATAAGGACATTGTACTACATCATCTGGCATTTGTAAAGAGATTACTACCATGCCTAGGGTACACAGTCAACGAACAAAAATCAAAACTAGTACCCTCTCAAGGGATAATATTCCTGGGTGCAAGCTTAAATACAACTGTCCAGATGGCTTATCTCACGCCAGGCAAAGGCAACTGACTACCTATTTCAAACTGTTGGCAACAAAGGCCCAGTTAACTGCAAGAAAAATTCTGCAGGCTTTGGGCTTTATGGCATCCTGCATTCTACTAATTCCATATGCAAGACTGCATATGAAGAAACTTCAATGGTACCTAAAAAGTGTTTGTACTCAACATTGCCACAGCCTGGAAACAACAATTACTCTCATTCCCTGCCTGCAACAGGAGTTTCGATGGTGGGCGAAGGCCTGTCACCAGAACAAGGGACAGCCATTCACCTTACTCCCAGCCAGGCAGACATTGACAACGGATGCATCAGATTCTGCCTGGGAGGCACACATGGCAGGAAGATGTATTCAAGGCACATGGTCCGCCAACCAAATGCATCTACATATCAATCAAAAAGAGATGCTAGCTGTTCAGAATGCCCTGACAGCCCTCAAGGACCTACTTCATCCGGGACAACGGCTGGTAAAGACAGACAATACCACGGTCATGTGGTATATAAACAAGCAGGGAGGCACTCATTCTTACCCCCTCTGCAGACTAGCCATGACTTTGTGGGACACAGCACTGGCTTACCAAGTATATCTGCAGGCACAATTCCTGCCAGGAAAGATAAATACTCTGGCAGACGAACTAAGCAGAAACCTCATGGATCCCCATGAGTGGAAATTGGATCCACAAGTCTTCAACATGATAACAAGGAAATGGGGATGCCCGGACATAGACCTGTTTGCCTCTCCTCACAACTGCCAACTAAAGAGATTCTGCACAAGGACTTATCACAGACAAGCATGGAAAGTGGATGCCGTATCTTTCAGCTGGAAAAACTTAACAGTATATGCCTTTCCCCCACTGCCTCTCCTCCCCAAGGTACTCCTAAAGGTCAGACAAGAAAAGCCAAAAATGATACTGATTGTCCCAGACTGGCCCCGCCAGTACTGGTATCCATTCCTAAGGAACTTGTCTCAATGCCCAGCCTGGCCCTTACCTCAAATACCTCACCTACTGTCCCAACAAAACAAGCAGATCCTGCACAGCCAACTCAAGACCTTAGATCTGGCAGCATGGCGGATAATGTAGTCATACAAAACACACCTCTCACTAAAGCGGTGATGGATGTCATTTTGGAGGCCAGGAGGCCTAGTACTAGAAAATCCTATGCTGGAAAATGGAAGAAATTCTGTGCCTGGTACCAGGCACAAGGAATTGACACAGCAGTACCAAATATTCCTTAGATTTTGTAATACTTAACTGAGATGCTGGACAAAGGCCTATCCTTTTCATCAATTAAAATTCATGCCTCTGCCATTTCGGCTCATTACAACACAGAGCCACCAATCTTTTCTCATCCTTTAAGGCAATACCTCAAGAGGAGCCAAAAACTTAAGGCCTCCAAGGAGATCACCAATACCTGCATGGGACCTCAACTATGTTTTGGAAAAACTCACTCTGCCCCCTTTTGAGCCAGCCGCTACAGCTGATATAAAGTTTTTATCTTGGAAAACAGCTCTGCTCCTAGCAATAGCCACGGTGAGACGAGTCTCAGAGCTGCAGGCACTCATGGCTGTGGAACCATTTATCATTTTTTTATCCATACAGGGTTTTTCTGAAGACAAACCCGACATTTATGCCTAAAGTAGTGTCCAGTGTGGCCCTTAACCAAACTATTCATCTGCCTACTTTTTATCCAAACCCACAGAGTAAGGGGGAGAGTATTCTGCATTCTTTGGACATACACAGACAGCTACGCTTCTACTTGAACAGAACCAAAGCTTTCAGAAAGACTGAGCAACTACTAGTGGCATATGCTGCAGGATCACAAGGAAAGGCTATTTCTAAGCAGACTATCTCAAAGTGGATAGGCCACTGCATTCGTTTCTGCTATTTACAACATGGCAAGCCAGTGCCTAAGGGCATTAGGCCACATTCAACCAGAGCAGCAGCCACTTCAGCAGCCTTCCTCAGGGGAGTACCAACCAAAGACATTTTAGAGGCTGCTACCTGGAGTTCAGTGCACACCTTTACAAAGCACTATCATTTACCACTCTACTCTAAATCCAGGGCAGGCTTTGCCACTGCAGTTCTGCAGGGCCTCATAGCCACTCCTAATGCTATTTAGCTCCAACCTCCCATCCATAGCTTTGGGATTCAACCCAAGTGTAATGACTGCAACAGTGAAACACGAAGAACATAGTACAGTTGTGTACACTTACCATAAATGTAGATGTTCGAGTGTATTCACTGTTGCAGTCCAGGTTACCCACCCACCATCCCCCATCTCTTTGCTGGAACGTATCTACACTTCTCTAATCTATACAACCTATGTGGTGTATTTGCTTGTAGATGAAGGTATTATTTTTGCTGATGCATGCATGTTTTATTGGCATATTTTTAGCCTACCCTTTTGGGGGCACCTGACATCTGGGGCAAGAAAAACTGAAGAAAATGGCGTCTTCTGCATCTTTTATACCCCTGGCGCACTGATGTCAGGGAAGAGGCGACAGCAACCGACACCGGACCTAGACTTTGGAATTCAGGCCGACTGAGGGTAGCCTGCCAGCAGGATAACCCAAGTGTAATGACTGCAACAGTGAATGCACTCGAACATCTACATTTATGGTAAGTGTACACAACTGTACTTTTTTTTATATCCAGGGTGTCTCACTATTTACCCATATAAACTGGCAGCTGATCTGAAGCAGTATAACTTCCTGGTCAAGTAAACTGATGTTTGTCATCATGCCTACATCCTTTTTAGTAGAATATTTTGCCGCTGCTTAGAACTGTTGTCCGCAAACCATCCCTTGGTTTCTCCTTAGTGTTTTTTTTTTTGTGTGTGTGTGTGTGTATCTAGAGAGCATTTGGGATGTATGATTATAAAGCCAAAGCAGTCTGACCACTAATTATTGCCTTTCTCTCTTGAGTGATAACAGACTCTTTTTTTTTTCTGTGTAGAGAGTCTGTATGAGAAAGAAGAGTGAATCCAAGTAGGTTGGAGGACTGCATAGTTCTATCATGTAGTGACATTTGGTCGAAAACTGCAGATCTTGTACCTAAACCTGTGTAAATGCACACTGAAGAATAAGATGCTGAAAAGATGAGGCTAGAAGATGGGTGAATGTGATTATTGTTTATATTGTGGAAATTAGTAGTAATTTCAATTCTGAATTCCTTGCATGAGCAGGAGTATAGAGGAATGAATGTATGAGTGTTGGTGCTTTTTTCTGACTCTGTTTGCCATATTGTGCTACAATGTAATGGAGTTTCTAGTAACTTAAGGTTAATTTAATTATTTTAAGTGTTTAACAGTGACCTTGCTAAAAAAAAAAAACTGCAGTGGTGGTGCTGCGGTAGCGTTGTCACCTCACAGTAAGATGTTGTCCTGTTCGATTCTCAGCTAGAGCGTCTTCTTTGTGGAGACATGCATGAATGGGCGTACCTTCGTTGAAGGTTGTGCGTCAGGGCTGGCAAATCGGCACGTAAAAATCTACTGCCAATCATTAGCGGACTGGAGTTCCGCTGTGGCGTCCCCTAACCGGGAAAAGCCGAAAGACACAACAACAACAGTGACTTTGCTAGAAAACGTGCCAAATACCACTTCTGAACATTAAAGCTTATTATCTGAAAGTTTTATGGTGAAATAATTGAACCATGACAGGCAGACAGATTTCACCTTCATCTGCCTCGCCAGTGAAGTACACATTAACTGCTACAGAGAAAATGTTCTTCAGTGTCTCATTTAGAAAACTGTTTCTTATTGTCATTGCCAAGAAATAAATTTTTGTAATTTCACTTCTCAGACATTGAAAAACAAAAACAAGCAGTACTGTTCCCCTTTTTGTCTCCTCTCTGCATTAATTGTGCACCTTGGTGTGTTTGTGTGTCATGGGGGTATAGGGTGTACTGTAGAGTGAAGCACACTATACTGTGCTGCAGGTGACATTATTTGCTGACTAATATAAATTGTGTTAATTAAAAGATTGGCTTTTCATAGCATCATCTGTTTTCAAGTGCAAACATCACTGAGCAGGCAGTCTTTAGCAGAGTATCCATACTGGAGAACTGTCAGTCCTGCATGTAGAATGAACCTTGGTTTGAAAATATGTAAATGGTCTGTTATAAGTTTGCTGATCTTTGTTTTTCAGTGTCCTCTCTCCTTCTCATCAGCAGTGTCAGGGAGATGCTCATAAAATGAAGACATCATCTTCCCTTCCTCATTTGTTTCCCGCTGCATTGAGAGTCTGAATTTAGATAGGTTCAAATATTTTAAAGTTTGTTATTGGTTAAAATACATAATTATTTCTCTCATTAATAAGTTCCTTATTTTATTTTACATAGTTGCCTTTTTTTAGGGACTTTCCATTTTTTGAAAGTATAATTAAGCTTGTTTCTAGAGGTATCTAAATCACTTTTTTTAAACGGTGTCCTTCCAGACAGAGGATGTCAGTGATGAATAAATATTATAGTGCATATTTTGTGCTGGGTTCAGCCACCTAAGCCAACACTGCTGATTATGCACAATGTTTATCAGTTTACTGTCACATGTGCAAATGTCAAAACAAAAATCTGACCTAAAGACCGACTGAAATGTCCTATTTTGGAATGTTGAACAGGTCAGAATGTCCCAAACACACTTCCCATTGTGAATTCAACCATTGTTAACATCCATAGACTGCAGTTCTATACTGCACATCATGTCACGTAAAGATTTCCGCAGATTATATATTCCAACTCCGAGATTGCACTACAGTGGGAAAGTGTATATATATATATATGTCGATCCACACTGTACCATGATCCCTAGTAATAAGGTCAACCAAGTATGTGCAAATGCACAGTGCATTCGTTCAACCAGAGACTCTCAAACATGCAGGTTCAGAAACATGGGAATTAGCCAATGGAAATTCAACATCCCGTGTTCGCCGTACCTTCACTCACTGTTTTGATGGTAAACCGTGTTTCTCATTACCTTTTGTTATTGTTGGGCCAAACTAGTCAGAGATACAGCTACCTCTTCAAAAGCTTTTTAAGAAGAACACAGGAGATTATAAGATTTTTCATGTTTGTAGGGCTGCTGTCAACAAAAGAAAAAAAAAATTTCTGTTGAAATCATTGCACAAGCTGTTCATCGTTTTGTCATTGCAGTCACATAGGCAACCTGCCCTCCAAGTGTTTACTCAGAAACCTTTTGTCAGAAAGCTAACAAAGAAACATACTAGGTGAACAACCCTTTCAGGAGAGAAAGTCCCCAGAACTTACTGTGAAACAAAGAGAGGCTGAAACAACTGTGCCCCACTTAAAAAAATATTATCTCCTCATTTACTCATAAAAGAGTTAGATGAGGTGACCAGCATGCCCTGTTTCTTTATTGGAGAAACAGGACCAAATACTTCAGGTCCTCACCTTGAAGGACTCTTATATGAGACCAGCATAGCTCTCCACCTCTTTGTATAAAAAATCTGGAGACAGCCAAAAATAATGGGTAGACAAATCCTCAAAAATAAGGACACATTTTAAATACTGCTCTTACAAACTTATAAAGTTGCTAGGAATAAAGGTCTTGTTTACTGTGTACTTTCTGAAGTATACAAAGTCTGAAACTCAAACAACTGTCATTATGTAGTGAATTCTAACCTCACTAATTTGTCACAGAAATCCAGAAAATCACAAATTTAATGAGGAACAGACAAAAAATGTGAGGCAAATATCTGGACATTGTGTGAAAATCTGTACAGTTGAGAAGTATGAGGTCCAGACAGAGGTCAGATTTTTATTTCTATTTTTTTGTTGTGGTTTTGCCTGTTTGTTGACCAAGTAAGTCCTCTGGACCCAGTTGCTCCTTTTCACTGGTGACTTGGGAGTACTGTCTAAGTGACTTGCTCAGAGTCACGCAGTAGGAAAATGAAGATGGAAGGAACAGAACCGTGTACTTTGAGCACAGGAAACAGCTCATTAACAGCTTAGAGCTTTAGTCCTCTGAGCTAACTGCAAGGTTCCAAGTTCTGGACAGTTTCCTCAGGGAATGTTTTGCGAGTGACTGGCAGAACTCTCTCAGAAGTTGGACTCTGGCCGGCTAATGCTGTCTTTGTGGAGAGACATCTTGGAGTAGTTGCTAGACCATGAGTCCTTACCTTTGCAGCATACTGGTGGTTCTGTCAGCTCTATCGGGAATCTGAGCCACTTGATTCAGAACTAGAATTAGAAACCGCATTTGTTCATCCCTTGTTTAAATTCTGTGTTATTGTTTTTCTCTTGTAGACCAGACATGTCATCTACTGACAGCCGATTTTTAAAAGGGTAGGGGAATTGATGACTGTCAAGATCTATGGGACTGACAAGAAAAGGCAGAGCAGCATAGGATGTCATGACTTTCATGAGCCTGTTCCTAAGGCTTCCCTGTCTCTTATGTTGGTAGTCAAGTCAGCAATAAAGAAAACAGGTAAAGAATTGATAATTTAAAGGGTCATTAGAGTTGACAAAGTATCCTATTATGCACTGTGATCATGGCTGCCCATGACTGGCATGGAATACCCTACCATCTCATTGAACTGCCTTCAGATAAGGAAATAAAGAACCCTGTGATCTAGGATAAGTTGTTTGCAGCAGCCACTCTGGACTTTAGCATCACCAACCAAAATTTGCATTCATCCAGGTATTGGGAACCTCCAAGATACTTTGTTGAGTTCCTCCAAGACTCTTAGATTAAGGCTAAGCTCTTCAAGCACTTGGTTGACTGCTGTGAAGCTTATTCTTATTGTTTTTCAGATGTTCATCATGTTACCCTGCTGCAGTCATCACACTTGGGTTATCCTGTCGTCAGGCAGTCCCGCAGTCGGCCGGAATTCCAAAGTCTTGGTCCGGCGTCGGTTGCTGTCGCTTCTTCCCTGACGTCAGTGCGCCAGGGGTATATCTAATGCATCCGACTCCATTTTCTTCAGCCTTTCTTGCCGCGTGGTGCCCGAAGCAGAAGCAGTTCGCAAGTGCCGGTCGGCCGACTCCTGAGATTTTCGAAGTCAAATTTCAGATCCGAAGTCTTCAGTAAAGCTAAGTACCCCGTTGGGGAAACTTTTCTTGCCTCAGACCGATGTCAGAAAATGTTAACAATTGTATTTCTTGTGGGAAGCAAATACCTCATAAGGATTTTCATTCTTACTGCATACTTTGCCTAGGCCCAGACCACGACGTCACTGGTTGTCGTTTTTGTGCTAGGTTTAATAAGCGTACTATAAAAAGACGCTTTGATTTCGCACGACACTACTTCAGTAGAAAATTTAACTACACAGTGCCGTCAGAGCAACCGACTACCGGCGTGCACAAAAAACGCAAGGATAAGGACAGGCAGCCTAGACCCAAGCCAGAGTCCGAGGCCTCGGCTGGACCAGTCTCTGGTTCACCGGTCTTCAGTGAGGCTCCGACGCAGCCCCCTGACTACCGCAGATCTGGAACCCGAGACCGCTTCGGAGCCTTTGGCAGAGAGTGCTAGGCCAACGCAGCCATTTTGTTTAGCCCCTACCGACGACACTGCAGAAAGAGATGTCGGTGCTGCAGAAACACCTTTGGTTTCTGAAGGCATCTTCAGACCAACGACGCTCACCATAAAAACGTATCCTAAGCTTAAGACTCCTGTTAAACCTAAAAAGACTGCACTTCAGTCTCCAGTTCACGGCCCCATGCCTAAGAAACAGATGCTCAAAATGGCTGAAGATTTGATCTCTTTAATCAGGGGTTCCCAACCCCCACCCGACAAAAGGCCTAGACAAGAGGAAGATTCTGCCTCCTCTGATCAAGTGTCTATTTCCTCGTGCTCCTCTGAGGACCAAGATTACTCCTTCTCCCCTTATGAAGATTCTGATGCTGAGGATTCTATTCCCTCAGCTTCTCCTCCTGAAGACTACTCCTTTGGGGAAACTTTACACACTATGAGGAAACATTTTCACTGGGAAGGTCAGGACTACTCTGACTCAAAGAAAAGGCTCAGAGAGTTTCTTTTACTCCTCCAGCACAGACCACTTGCCATCCCCCCAGTATTAGACATTGTGGATGATGTTTACTTAGAATCCCGTTTGAACCCAGATTCTCTGCCACCTGCTCCAGCCAAACCTGACAGATACTATAGAGTGCCTGATTCCCACAAATTCCTTTATAAAAGCCCTGTTGCAGATCCAGAGACTATCTCGCAGGGTCCCAAAGGGGCTAAGGCTTCTATGGCAAAAAATCCTGTACCCTCTGAAAGGGACTCCAGAGCACTAGACAGGTGGGGGAAAAGGTTTACACCTCAGCCACTCTAGCTATGAGAGCACTAAATTGCCAATTTCACATGCTAAAATATCAGCACTTTCTAATGTCTCAGTTAAAACAAAAAATGAGCACACTCCCTCAACAGTCTGAATTGAAAGAAATGCAGGATCTGTTGCATGCAACTGAACAGGTGGGCAAACATACTTTACAATGTGGGTTTGATTCTTTGGAGGCTTCCTGCAGAGCAGCTGTCACTGGGTCTCTTATACGTAGGCATGCTTGGTTAAAGGAACAAACTCTGCCTGATCATGTTAAAGCAAAGCTTCTAGATGCTTCCTTACAGCAGGATGTTCTTTTTGGAGTTAAAGCAGAAGAAGTCTTAAAGAAAATGGAGGATAAGGCAAAATGTATGCAGACAGTCAAAGATTTTCTACAGGTACAGCCCCCTCGCTTCAGCAGAAACTGGCCAACAAAGAATTGGTCCTTTCCAGCTACTGACAGACCACAGAGGGGTAAATACAGATGTCCAAGAGGCAGAGGACAACCACAAGCCCAATACAAACCTCGACAATGGGGCACTGCAACACAGAAGGGAGGAGAAGACAGGTCCCAAACTACCAGAAGGCAAACTCCATGACTTGCACCTCATCTGGCCAAGCAACACTCTCTTGGCAGCCCCCTTGGGAGGAAAACTCGCACTTTTTTCAGACAACTGGCACATTGTCACAAAGGACAAATGGGTCCTAGACATAATTTCACGAGGATACAGATTCCATTTTCACACCTTGTCAATGAAAAGAGGAATGCCAAACCTGCCACAAAATCAATGGGCAGAGGCACAAAAACAAATTACAGCTCTCATGGACATGAGAGCCATTCAACTGGTACCTACACGAGAGCAAGGCCAAGGATTTTACTCAAGACTCGTTCTAGTTCCCAGAAAGGACAATGCCTGGAGACCAATTCTGGACCTTTCAATTCTAAACACCTTCTTACAAGTACCCAAATTCAAGATGCTAACACTACAGCAGCTTCTTCCCATGTTGGGCAAGAAATCCTGGCTAGTAACGTTGGACCTCAAGGAGGCATACCTGCATGTCCCTATCAGACAAAGTTGCAGAAGATACCTCCGTTTCATTGCAGGTTCAACCCATTACCAATTCTCTGCACTGCCCTTTGGCTTATCTACTGCGCCCAGGGTCTTCACAAAATTCCTGGCAGCAGTAATTGCATACTGCAGACAAAGAGGAATTCAAATATACCCATATCTGGACGACTGCCTCATCCAAGCAGAAAGCAAGGACATTCTCTTACAACATCTGGCTTTTGTAAAACATCTTCTAAGTTGCCTGGGGTACACAGTAAATGAAAAGAAATCAAAACTAGTACCCTCACAAAATATGACATTCCTGGGTGCCAGCTTGAATACAACGGCCCAGAAGGCTTATCTGACGTCAGACAAACAACTACAACTGACTCAATATTTCAAAACAATGGCAGCAAAGACCCAACTACCTGCAAGAAAAATTCTGCAGGCCTTGGGCTTCATGGCATCTTGCATACTACTAATACCATTTGCAAAGCTGCATATGAGGAAATTACAGTGGTACCCAAAAAGCGTATGGTCTCAACACAGCCACAGCTTGGACACAATATCTCTCATTCCCTGCCTACAACAGGAGTTTCTATGGTGGTCACAGGCATGTCACCTCAACAAGGGTCAGCCTTTCACCTTGCCCCCAGCCAGGCAAACTGACAACAGATGCATCGGACTACGCCTGGGGGGGCACACATGGCAGGCCAGTACGTTCAAGGCATATGGACTGCAGATCAAAGGAATCTCCACATCAATCAAAAAGAGATGCTAGCTGTACAGAATGCTCTGACAGCCTTCAAGAATCAATTACATCCAGGACAACTTGCAATAAGGACGGACAACACCACAGTAATATGGTACATAAACAAGCAAGGATGTACACACTCCTACCCTCTATGCAGGCAAGCAATGACCTTGTGGAACACAGCTCTGGCTTACCAAGTTCAGTTACAAGCTCAATTCCTGCCAGGAAAAAAGAACACATTGGCAGACGACCTCAGCAGAAACATCATGGATCCCCACGAGTGGAAACTGGATCCACAAGTATTTGCAATGATAAAACCAAAAATGGGGGCTTCCAGACATAGACCTGTTTGCCAGTCCTCAAAACTATCAGCTAACAAAATTTTGTACAAGGACACTTCACCATCAAGCTTGGAAAGTGGACGCACTCTCATTCATTTGGAAAAACCTGACAGTATATGCCTTCCCTCCATTGCCTCTCCTCACAAAGGTGCTTCTGAAAGTCAGAAAGGAGAGACCACGACTGATACTCATAGCCCCAGACTGGCCACGCCAGCACTGGTACCCACTATTGAGGAATATGGCCCAGGACCCACTTTGGATTTTACCACAAATTGCCCATTTGCTCACACAGCAAAACAATCAAATTCTTCACAGCCAGCTCAAAACCTTAAATCTGGCTGCATGGAAAATCACCTAAGCATCCAGCCAGCTCCTCTTTCCCAAGCAGTTAAGGATGTTATTCTGGAAGCTAGGAGGCCCAGCACCAGGAAAGGCCTACTCGGACAAATGGAAAAGGTTTTGCGCCTGGAACCAAGCTAAAGGCCAAAACACACGTCAGCCTCACATGCCTCAGATTCTACAGTATTTAGCTGAGATGTTGCACAAAGGACTTTTTTTTTCTTCCATTAAAATCCATGCATCAGCTATTTCAGCCAACTACAACACAGATCCACCCTTATTTTCACATCCACTTCTAAGGCAGTTCCTCAGAGGGGCAAAAAACATTAGGCCCCCCAGGAGAGCACCTACACCAACATGGGACCTCAATTTTGTTCTGGAAAAACTTACGCTACCTCCCTTTGAACCAGCTTTCTCTGCAGATCTACAGTTTCTATCATGGAAGACTGCCCTGCTGCTAGCAATAACTTCAGCTAGAAGAGTCTCAGAGCTGCAGGCACTAATGGCAGTGGAACCTTTGCTCATTTTTCATCAAGACAGAGTTTCTCTACGAACTAATCCTTCCTTCATGACTAAGGTGGTTTCCAGTGTGGCTTTAAATCAAACCATCCACTTACCCACCTTCTTCCCAAATCCACAGAACAAAGGAGAAAGACTCCTACATTCCTTGGACATTCATAGGCAACTTCATTACTACTTGGATAAAACTAAGGTTTTCAGAAAATCTGACCAGCTCTTTGTATCTTATGCTACAGCTTCACAAGGGAAGGCTATATCAAAACAAACCATTTCCAAATGGATAGGACATTGCATTCGTTTTTGCTATACCCATCATGGAAAACCAGTTCCTGCTACCATTAGGCCCCACTCTACCAGGGCAACAGCTACATCTACAGCCTTCCTCAGGGGGGTTCCAACCAAGGAGATTTTGGAAGCTGCAACTTGGAGTTCAGTACACACCTTTACCAAACACTATCACTTAACCACTTTACTCTACGACTAGAGCTGGCTTCGCCACTGCAGTTCTGCAGGGCCTTCTAGCCTCCTCTAACCCTCTGACTCCTCCGCCCATCCTTAGCTTTGGGATTCTACCCAAGTGTAATGACTGCAGCAGGGTAACACGATGAACATAGTACAGTTTTGTACCTACCATAAATGTAGATGTTCGAGTGTACACCCTGCTGCAGTCCAGGTTACCCTCCCTCCATCCCCTCTGATCTAACTGGCTAAATCTCTACAATGCCTTCCTGATGTATTTGCTTATAGCTGGAGGGATTTTATGTTTGTGCTAAAATTTCTTAATTTGGTACTAATTACTGACCACCTTTTTGGGGGCACCTGACATCTGGAGCAAGAAAAACTGAAGAAAATGGCGTTGGATGCATTAGATATACCCCTGGCGCACTGACATCAGGGAAGAAGCGACAGCAACCTACGCCGGACCAAGACTTTGGAATTCCGTCCGACTGCGGGACCGCCTGACGACAGGATAACCCAAGTGTGATGACTGCAGCAGGGTGTACACTCGAACATCTACATTTATGGTAGGTACAAAACTGTACTTTATCTTTCCTATCAGTTACTCCCATGCCTGGGTTGCTGCTTTTGGTGTCATGTTTAAAAGATTTTATGTTTGTGTGTGTGTATGTGTGTGTATGTGTATATATGTACATATATATATATATATATATATATATATATATATATATATATATATATATATATATATATATATATATATATATATTAGATATCTTTCTCTCTCTCTCTATATATATATATATATATATATATATATATATATATGTATGTATATATTTATATATATATATATATATATATATATATATGTATATGCTACACAAAAGCTGCCAAACAAACTGTTGAAATATAAAACCCCGAAGGAAGCAGATGCAGAAATAATGGAAATAATCCAATAACCAGGCGTTAGCTATAAAAACCGTAGTGTTAGCACTTTATTAAACAAGAACTTTCGGTCGGTTCAATAACCCACCTTCCTCAGACAGAACAGTTACTGACAAGAAGAAGGGAGTTTAAATACTTTAATCACTCCCCCTTAATAAGCTTTTAATTGATACCTGCCATCAATTAAGAAATATCATGTCATTATTAATGTGCATTGTAAATAAAAACATTTTTTATATATGTATAAAATCACCGTTATAAAAGACCATTATTTAAAACAATCTTTAAAATTTCATCTTACAACATACTTAAGCGGTTTTGGTTATTTATTAAATAGTGTACAATTACTCCAGCCGCTTTTAAAATCAACAAGCCATTTCTGCTTGTGTTTAACTATGTGAACCTATGTGTGCTATAGAGTAATGGGAAGCTCCTATAACCATACAAAACCAAGCTATCCCCTAGCTCCTACAATTAAAAACAAACAACCTCTAGTTCATATTTGGGATACATGTACCTGCACATGATGTCAGTGTGGCACCCAAACCCACAAATGAATTAACCAATACACCATCTTACTCAAGTGAGGACTGTAATTATGCTATGTAACTAAAAAAGACAGTAAGTTCCTAAAAGTGTCCAAAATTGACCTATAATCAATGAGAGACCCAACGGTGTACTAGTCAGGACGCATTGAATTTATTATCTCCTCATAGCTATAGTTTTAAGGATACAAGATAGAGAAACGGCGTCATTTAAACCAGGATATATATACGCTCCAGTTCTCACTTGCCAAAACAATTCTTCCTTTTCTAAATTCACCTGCCAGGGCCCACTGTTTAAATCTGATGTTACTTGTTTTAACACCGAAAAGTGAAACGTGTGGCCAGGATAGTCGATAACGTGACGGGCTAATGCATTCTTTGTGTCAACCTTTACAATGGCATATAGGTGTTCGTATATGCGTCTTTTGAGTGCCCTTTCGGTCTTTCCTATATAGAAAGCCGGACACAGGTTGCATAAAGCCACGTAGACCACAGCTTTAGTTCCACAATTAAAATTACCCATAACTTTATATGTCTTCTTATTGATGTTAAGTTGTGACCCTTCATGAATGTTTTTACACTGGCGGCATGTCCCACATTGGGTCATGCCCTTAACCCTGTTGGTGAATGTACCTTTGGTTCTCTCCAGGAGGGATTTCAATGAGCAACCCTTTCTGAAGGTAAATCCTGGGGCTGAGCCTAACAGATCTATCAGATGTTTGTCCTCCTTAATAATTGACCAATTCTTTTGAAAAATGTCTCTGATGTAAAAATGGTCTACTGAGAAGGTACACAAAAATTTTGTTCCTAAATCAACCTTAACACTATTAGTTGTCACTAATTCCATACTATCTTGGTTTGTGTGATTCTCAGAAGGCCCTGGATTTAAAATAGGCTTGAAATATCCAACAAGCCTTTTACGTTCCACCTCCTTTTTGATTTCGACAAGGAGGACCTGAGGATAGCCCCTGTTTAAAAACATAGTACTCAATCCATCACACTCCTTGTCGAAGTCCACATGCCTAGTAGTCATGCGTGCAGCCCTTACCATCTGTCCTTTCACCACCGCTTTCTTTTGATGGTAAGGGTATATATATATTATATATATATATGTATATATTTTATATATATATATATATATATATATATATATATATATATATATGTATACATTATATATATGTATGTATATATTATATATATATATATATATGTATGTATATATTTTATATATATATATATATATATATATATATATATATATATATATATATATATATAATTTATAGAGCTGCCTGCTTGTTTTCACTGACATTCAACAAGAGTTGCTTATTGCCCTGTTCACCAACAAAACATTGTGGTTGTCCAGGAGAGAGCACATGCAGCAAAACTTGCACAACAGTAGTATAAACTTCCTCAAACCACACTACTACTACATGCTTGATCAACTTAGCAAACAGGTTTTTGAGGTTCTCACAAACTTGTAAGGAGACAAGAATGAATCATTCTAGTCCATCCAGTAACTTTTTTTTTAAACAGCTCTATCAGCTTACTGGTTTGCAGCATGAGTTTACATACATACAAACTCCTACTCAGTAGCATCATCTGTGTGGTTAATATAATTTCCTCAACATTTGTGCCAGAATGTTTTGCAAAGAGTCCTTAAACTTGGTCAAGTCTGCCTATTCCCAAAAATGTTCTCTCATTCAGCCCCCCTTACTTTCTCATCTCCAGCAATTATTCTGCACCTGAGAGAAAATCTTCTGAGGTCTGCTTAGAGTATAGAAGTACTTGTGCAGACATGTTATGCAAATATCCTAAATCATCATCATTCAACCATTTAAGGCCAAGATGGTGGTTGCCACCCAGCCTTAAAAAGAGAAAGAAAACGTTTAAACCCATTTCCGAGTCCTAGGGTCATCTGGGGGAGCAGCATGCCCAACAAACCCAACAGAACCTCCACAGCAGCAGCAGTAGAACCCCACTGTCCACCCACACTTCCTCCTTTTTAACCAAGTTTATGTCCCAAAGGAAGTGGTAATGGATAAGCTCATTTTCCACATTTGGGCATGGAGGACATTTATGTTGGATCAGTGAGCTGTTGGAACAGGAGCATACCATAGCATTCATAAATCTGACAGTGTTTAAGGGTAGCCTAAAGAGCTTGCCTAACACTTGGATGCACTCCTGCAAAGATTATTTATATTCCTTCTCACAAATGCCTAGAGCCTTGGATGCAGAGATAGATATGTATATTGTGTGTGTGTGTGTGTGTGTGTGTGTGTGTGTGTGTGTGTGTGTGTGTGTGTGTGCAGAGAGATAGCATGTGTGTGTGTGTATATATATATATATATATATATATGTGTGTGTGTGTGTGTGTGTGTGTGTGTGTAGAGAGAGAGATAGCATGTGTGTGTGTGTATATATATATATATATATATATATATGTGTGTGTGTGTGTGTGTGTGTGTGTGTGTGTGTGTGTAAAATAGATAAATATGAATCTACATCAAATCGTGGATGTACCAGATATTCGAATCCCATTTCATCAACACCACTTCATAGACCTCCAGGAACAACAGCAATTCACCCAGATTAAACTACTCAACCACCAGGAGAAAACAAACAGCAAAACAAGTAAACCCCCATGTGGGGAGCTCTACCCCCTCACACCCACCCTAACTAACTATACCAACTCCGAGATCTCACTACAGTGGAGAAAGGGCAAGGTTCACCATGGTGGCCAAGTGGTTGTTTACTCTGGGTGAATTGGCGTTCCAGGATTTCGAAGAAGTGAAGATTTGATGAAATGGGATTCGATTAACTGCTATGTCGACGATTTGTAGTAGAACCATATATACATATATACATACATATAAATAGATATAGATATAAAAAGAACTGTAAACTGTCAAAAAGTTGTCCAAACACTTATAAATCCATAAAACTTTTTTGGACATGAAAGAAAAATCACTTCACTTCGTGTAGTAACTTTAAAATCTTTTAATCCAGAAGTAAAAAAAAGTCACACAAGACAACAGTATAAGAAAGCTTGAAATAAATTTGAAATAAAATTGAACACTTGTATTTAAGCGCTTTCGTTCCTTGTCAAGTTCATTTTACAGTTTTTACCAAACTAGATGGTTTTGAATATGTCTCTCTATATAAACATTATATAGATGACATCTTTTTCCTTTGGACACTGTCCCCAGGTGAGCTTGATGTGTTCTTAGACAAGGTTAACAGCAGTATTGATTTTTTTCTGACTTTACCCTTTCAGGTTAGGGAGTAACTGTCCACTTCTTAGATGTGACCCTCTCCGTTGACCCCCACACTAACAAGTTTTCTTTGACCATCCACAGAAAAAGTACCTTCCGCAATAACTATCTGGATTTTGGCAGCCAACACCCCTTTTTATGAAAAAGAACATAGTCAAGGGGCATTCCGTATGCCTTAGCCGCATTGTTAGTGAAGATGAAAGTTTCACAAAAGAAAGCCTCTTTCTTAAATAGCTATTCACAGATAAGCACTACCCAGCACACTTAGTGGACACCATGTTGGAGGAAGTTGCAGTGAATAGACACAACAAATACCCCCCTATTTTAAAAGGCTTTTGCCCAAACCCAGTTCCGTCTTCCAATGACAGCCTGCATTTTCCTCTTCCAGTTTCAGTTGATGCAGAATCTTTTCGGGACATAGTTTCTAGGAACTGGGATATTATTTCCAGTTGCCAGGAGATGGGCAACCCACTAGGTCCTGCTCCATCTTTCAGTTACAAAAGATCCCAGTCTTTCAAATCAGTATTTGATCTAGCTGGTCAGATAAATTTAACCACACCTCTCCCTTCATTTGGTATGTATTGTTGTGGGAAATGTGTTTGCTGCCAGTACATTGCAAGTGGAGACTGTTTCGCTTTACACATTCCTAGACAAGAAATTAATTTTTCAGACGCATTTGATTGTAATTCAGCTTGCATAGTATACCTTGCTGTTTGCAGTCACTGTGGGGCATTCTGTGTTGGCAAAACTATTGTGAAGCTCAGCAATTGAATCAAGGAACATTACCAGGCCATAAGAATAAGTGATGAAAAGAATGCTCTAGCTAAACACAAGCTAACCAACCCTTCCTGCTCCACTTATAAATTTCTAGTGTTAGACAGTGTTTCCTTGATCTATGGAAATGGAAACCCCCAGCTAGAAGTTAAGTAGCTTAGATGGCAGGTTAAACTGCAAGCTGACGCCCCCTGGGCTTTTAATGGTAATCTTAATGTAAAATGCATCTTTAAGTGGATTTATTAGTGAGAATTCTTTCCCCTCCCCTTCTTTGCATAAAGAATTAATTATGCAGCAACTTTTATTTAAACAGTGCTCAGTTGATAACCTTTGTATTTCTGAAGAAGTTCAGCAGTTAAATAACTGTAAAATGAACTTGACGAACGAAAGTGCTTAAATACAAGTGTTCCATTTTATTTCAAATTTATTTCAAGTTTTCTTATACTGTTGTCTTGGTTGACATTTTTACTGTTGAATTAAAATATTTTAACTGCTGGATTAAAAGATTTCAAAGCTACTACACGAAGTGAAGTGATTTTTCTTTCATGTCCAAAAAAGATGACTACACACTAAGTAGCAGGTTGATTACAGTTGAGAATTGTTCGAAAACAGTAAAAATTATTCATTTATGTAAAATCAGTTACTGGCCAGTAATTACACAGCCTGGGTGTCAGCAGAGAAGGTGTTTGTAGAAAGTAAGTGAAAATCAGCCAGACAAGTAAGAAAAATCTCTGGTTGTAAAGAACTTGAAAGCAGCTGTTCAGTAAAAAGCATCTCAAGTTTCACATTTAGTACAGGGGATGCCTTCTAGTAACTTACATGATCAAATAAATCAGATGTGCTCAGAAGTATTTAAAATAAGTGAGACACTGGACAAATATATAAAGTCAAATCACAAAAATCTAGAAAAATAATTTATGTAGTTATTCGCATAAGTTGATACAACTGCAAAAATCAAAAGATGAGATGAATAAAAGACTGGATGAACACAGTTTCTCAAAAAAAAAAAAAAAAAAGGGTAGGAAGACCGGCGTATGCAGAGTAAACCTGTGTTGTTCTGCTGTACCGACAAAACTGGAAGGAATAGAGTGCATTAATTTTATGAAACTATAAATAAGCAAATCAACTGGAAGTCCATAGCAAGATTTATTTTTTGAAAGGGCACATTGTGCGTGTGCTCCAAATCTTGAGTGTGAGGAAGCAGTCAAGACCTGTGTTATCAAAGATGCAGTCATACCAGAGGAAAGAGCTGCTTCTGACAAATCAGAAGGTAACTGGGGACACTGGAGTGTTTGTGGAAGAGGATTATTTAGTGTACACCAGGCAAAATAGATGCAAGTTGATCCTGGCAGTCAGGAAGTGAGAGAGAGGTGTGAGATTCAAGTCACTGTATCCAGCTGTGTTAAGAATATTTTTTTTTCCTAGGGGATCAAAGACATTTTGGATGCAAAACAAGCTAAGGAGAAAATAAAAAAGTGTAAAAAACTGTGTGCCAGCAAGCTGCAGGAAAGTCTGCTTCTCAGTCCTCTGACAATAACAAAGCCCATAGAGAGAGACTTTGCCAGAAAGTCATGAAATTGCTACTGACAGAAAAGCTGAGGTTCTAAATAAGGACTTTAGTGGACATGAACCGGAGTATTTTGTTGAGAGATTGACATGATCAGGAAGACCAATGATAATGTGAAAATAGTGAATAAACTGGAGAACTGTAGAGCATCAGTCCCATTAGCTGTAATGTAGACACCATGAACTGTGGTTCTGCAGGAAGTGACTGTAAAAGATTGGAAGTTTGTTGACTGTGTTAAAGTGGTGGGATAACTCTAAAGCATAAACTCCACTTTGTCATTAATGTTTTAAAGAACATAAAAAGGACTGAATATGCATTTTTTCACTTTTTTTAATAAAACATCTGTATCAAACCACAACTAAAACAGTGTCATAGGTACACATACATTAATATAAAAGAAAATAAATCACAGTAACATTTTTCTTGCACTATTCACGTGCTATTTTTTTTTTAACATTCATTCACTCTAACATTACATAAATTCAATTCCTTCTTTTCTTTACATGTCATCACTCTACCTGAACGTCGTTCTGCATGTATTACTTTCATAGATCCCATTTACTTCTATGTCATTTGCTTTCCTTTCTCTAAGGACCTCCCCTCCTTTTCTTTTATATCCCTTAAAGTATTTGATACTTCAGTTACTGCTGTTTGTTTTGATTTCTGTTTTCTAGAAATTGCTTTTTTTCGTAGCCAGTAACATTAAGCTTTCAAGGCCGTATGCTGTCATGGCTATTCAGAGTCTGTGTCCCAGTTCAAAAGAATCATTTCTGTAGTTATAGCAATTTATTCTTCTGTTACTGACAATACTGTGTAGGGAATTTGTAAAGTGTGCCAACCTGTTAAAAAGTTTTGTTTTGTTACTATCTGTATAAAAATGCCATGATCGAAATTGCATGTTACATTGTAAATCATGTCTTTATAGTGTGCTGTCAGGTTTTTTAAATGTGAATTAAGGGAGTTTTATCAGTGACTGCTGTATATGGAACAAAACAAACAAGGTAGGACCACCAAGGCTGTAAAATACAGTTTATTCCAAGAGTAAAACCAAAGGGATAAGTGATTTCACGTGGAGTAACCACGCTTCATCAGATCTCAAAACACAAAGTCAAGCACTCAATTTCAATAGCAATGCTAAATACTAATTAAAACCAGTTAATACCAGGTTAAAAACATAAACACATGTATTAAGCAATTATAAAACTACGACAAAAGACTCACTTAAAGGGCTGTGCCTCTAAAACAGGCTTAATGCTTACATAGCTATTCAAGCCTGGATGAATATGTGCACGTAGGCTAAATATCCACTTTAATTCAACAGATTCAAGATAATTATTGGCATTACCCTGTCTTGGATTATCAAATACAAGTTGCAGCACCTTAAAACTAAAACTGTGCGTTAAACTCAACAATGTGTTTGGCCAAAGCATTCTGTATGTTAAGGTTCCTAATGTCATATAGATGATTATAGATCGTGTCTCTCCGCCTTCTAAATGTTTTGCCAACATAGAAGCATTCACAGCAGTTAGCAAGATATACTAAGTTGCTACGATCACAGGTGGGCATAAAATCTCGGAAGAAATTTAAAGTCCAAAGTAAGATGACGAAAGAGTTGTGTTGTGTTTATCATTCTACACATATTACAGTGTCTGCAAGGAAAAGTGCCAGAACTCGAGCTGTTGTCTTGCTTGACACGCCGCCTCATATCTTTACATAAGAGCTGTTTTAAGTTTAAGTTATTTTTATATATAAAACTCGGTACTTCTTCAACAATATCAGCAGTAGTGGGATCAGTAGTTAAAATATGCCAATTCCATCTAATAATTTCTAGCATAACTGCATTATCATTGGCATATTTTGTTATGAAACTAAGTTTCCTACCTCTGGAATGTCTGGCATATTTAAGATAATTCAATGAATATGCGGGACCATTTTTCAAAGAATATACAGAGCAATTTTTCAAAGAATATACAGAGCCATTTGTGGTTGAATTCGTATTCTCAAACACATGCTTCTTAGCCCTATCCAATACCATCCTGGTATAGCCCCTATCTATAAACAGTTGTTCTGAAGTATTAATTTCATCATTCAAAACAGTTTGCTCTCTACAGAGCCTCTTCATTCTATGATATTGTCCCTTCACTATATTTGGGAACATAAACCTGGGATGCATACTGTTGAATTCTAGCAGATTATTTCTCCAGCATGGCTTACGAAATAAGCCAGTAATGAGAGTCCCAGAATCATCCCTGTGTGCTGTGACATCTAAGAAGTTAACCTTTTGTATGGATGATGTCTTGGTAAACGTCAAGAAATCAGTCGTGGACTCTAGATATTTAATAAAGTCATGCAGACAAGAAAGCTCACCATTCTATAACAGAAAAATATCACCCACAAACCGTCTGTATAATAAGACATGTGGATAATGAACACAGTTGAATACATGCATATTCTCCCAATAATGTATCACTAAATTTGCATAAGAATTTGCACATGGGGTGCCCATGGTGACACCCCATTGCTGCAAAAAAATATTGTTTTCAAGCATAAACACATTGGAGAGAACCATATCTAATAGTGTACAAACTAAGATCATCTCATTATTACTCATGGAATACATACTATTCAAAATGTCTCTAATGGCATCTAAACCATATTCATTGGGTATGGAGGTGAAAAGACTTTTTACATCTAGTGTAACCAATAAACATTCATGAGAGGAAGATTCCTTATTATGTACATCAAGGTCATTTAAAAACTGAGTGGTATCTTTTAAGATAGTTGATATTTGCTTTACTATCGGTCCTAATTTCTGCTCTGTATAAATAGACATAGTCGCAGTTGGCTATCCACCTCCCACAACTATAGGTCTCATGGGGGGGTGGATGTATGAGGTTATGCACCTTTGGTAGGCCCTTAATACAAGGGATAAGTGGATGTTCTCTGTGTAGAAAACAACACAAACTGTAGTCTATTTGTCTACACATTAAAAGGTCATAAAGGTTATCATGAAGCTGTCTGAGAATGTCGATAAAGTGAGGAACATCAATGCAAACATAAGTATCAACATCTTGCAACAATTCATACATTGCTTTGTTATAATCTTTCTGTTCATAAGTACAATCCCCCCACCTTTAGCTGCTGGCCTAATCGCTAGAGCTGTATTACTTTGCAAGCACCCTAAAGCCTCTTTCTCATTAACAGTTAGATTAAAGTAAGAACAGTTATTTTTAGTATATAGTTGTTTGTAGATATCCCTTTCGCATGATTTTCCAAAGCAATCTGCATGAGGTGGCAGTATAGGGGTATACAAACTTATACGTTTCAGATAAAGACTTAAGTCAACAAACTGAACTTTATCGTGTAACAATTTTAGGCTAACATGGATAGTTCATGTTCCGATAAATTAAAAACCAGGTTGTTTATCCCCTGGTTCTTCTGTTTGTATTGTTGTTCTCTCCCGAGTACTTTCTCTTCACACGGCCCTGACTGCTGGATCTCGACTGAGACGTGGTGCGTGATTTCACCGGTAACAGTAAAAAAACCGTTCCACGTTAAAAGGTGGGAACAATTTCGGTCTAGCCCCAGATGCAGTATTCTATAAAGCTTGCTGATTGGGTGGAAGGGTCAACCCTTGCAACAAAGCAGGTGAGGATTCCAACTGTTGTGATGGAACATTGCTGGATGCGACTACTGGCTCTTTATAGTACTTGCAGAAGGCATAGGCATAGACTCTGAGGAATTAGGCAACACATCAGTGTGTGGAGGGTCAGAAATAGGTACTATGCCTAAGGTGGATGAAACATTAGTTACATTATTTCTCGGCCACATAAAAATATTGCTGAGACTAAAGTCTCATTGCAATTTACACTGTTTTGTGTGCTGCAGCTTATTACTGTAGAGGGACACATTCATACAAGTGTTAGCAAGCAAATCCGTAAAAACTTCACCTTTAAAGTGGTAGGATAGATCTTTTTGTAACAATTCCACCTTCTTGGTTAGTTCATCTTCAATCGGGCGGAAATAGTTAATTAACAATTTCATATATTTATGGCCCAGTTCAGTGTTGAGCTGCTGCCAGCTTTTGAGCAATTCAGGATGAGCATCTCCATAGGTCGGCATACACAATACTCTCATCCCTCTAGGGATGGATGACATGGAAATGCAAACTGGCTTCTAAATGCCGACGCTACCAAATTAGATGCTGCAGCTTGTAAAGATCATTTTCAAACTCTTTAAGTAAACTGTTAAATTCTTGTAAATTGTCAACATTACCTGTATAAGCAGATGATGCAGGGATACATTCCAAATCCAGATTCAAAAGTGGGTTGCCCTGCTGTGAAAAAACATCATTCCATTTCATTTGTAGATTCTCTCTCATGAGATTGTATTCCAATTCCAAAGAAGCTGTTTCAGCCATGTGGCTGCAGTAATACCAAAAAAGACCAAAAAGTATAAAAAAAGGCATATACACTGTTGCCCAAAGGTCCAATCCCAGAAGACGATGAGCAATGGAACAAAACAAACAAGGCAGGACCACCAAGGCTATAAAATCCAGTTTATTACAAAAGTAAAACCAAAGGGATAAGCGCTTTCACGTGTAGTAACCACGCTTCATCAGATCTCAAAACACAAAGTCAAGCACTCAGTTTAAATAGCAAAGCTAAATACTAATTAAAACTTATTAATACCAGGTTAAAAAACATAAACATCAATTAAGCAATTACAGAACTACTACAAAGACTCGCTTAAAGGGCCATGCCTCTAAAACAGGCTTAATGCTTACATAGCTATTCAAGCCTGGATGAATATGTGCACGTTGCCTAAATATCTAATTCAACAGATTCAAGATAATTATTGGCATTACCCCCTCTTGGATTGTCAAATACAAGTTGCAACACCTTAAAACTAAAACAATGCGTGTTAAACTCAACAATGTGTTTGGCCAAAGCATTCTGTATGTTAAGGTTCCTAATGTCATAGATGATTATAGATCCTGTTTCTCAGCCTTCTAGATGTTTTGCCAATGTAGAAACATTCACAGCAGTTGCAGTTAGGAAGATCTACTAAGTTGTTACAATCACATGTGGCATAAAATCTAGGAAGAAATTTAAAGTCCAAAGTAGGATGATAAAAGAGTTGTGTTGCATTTATCGCTCTACACATATTACAGCGGCTGCAAGGAAAAGTGCCAAAACTCAAGCTCTTATCTTGCTTGACACGCTGCCTTACATCTTTACATAAGAGCTGTTTTAAATTTAAGTTGTTTTTATATATAAAACTTGGTACTTCTATTGCTGATATGCTAAATAATGCTTAAGTAAGAAGGTATTTTTTTCTGAATTGTAATGTGCCCAGGGTTTACACTGTAACAAGATGAGAAAGGCTGAAAAGAAGTAATCTACAGTTAATATAATGTGATCTTGAGCTGCTGGGGAATGTAAATGCCTATTAATCTTATTATGTATAGAACTGAAACAATTTTTGTGTTTTAATAGAGGTTCATGCCTAGACTAATCTCCTTAGTTTAAGTTATACAAATAAGGCTGTTTAAGTAGGTAGATTTGAAAATTAAGAGGAAAATGAAGATATGATTGTTCTTTCTTGCATTTGCAAAGTTATTTGCTGTTATTTTTGATTAGCACCTGCTTTTAATCGTGTGGTCTGATCAGTGTGTTATGAGTGAACTCCGTAAGCTTTCTTCTTTCTTGTGTTTGCAGAGTTACTCATTGTTATTTGTTTCATTAGCAAATGCTCTTAATCAGAGTCAAGGAGCCTACAGATACAAGTAGTTAATCATGAAATGTCTGAGCAGTATTTAAGTTTTAAATGGAAATTGGCAAGTAGGTCAGTGAAAATAAGTTAATTGTCAAAACTCTGGGAAGAGAATAGCTGTACAGGTAGTTGCCTTCCCAACAGCTTTGATACTTAGATGCATTAACTATAACAATGCATAATTTACTTTATTTATTTACGGATAGTGGGTGCACATTTTTAAGGCTAAAATTTAAAGTTTATTGAAAGCATTCAAGCTGTTTTTCACGTGACAGGAATAGAGATATGATAAGAACAGATAGCAATCTATGTAAGTAGAAATACAAGTGTTAACATCAACTTTACCATGGTTAACTCATAACATTAGAACAGGTAATACTTGTGGGTATAGCCATTGATTTGAGGCAAGTGCTCATATTTGGAGGGATAAACATCCTTTCTAACATTCTTTCTGTGTATTTAAAAGGAGTTAGAGTTTTAAAATGTATTTAGTTTTTTGTCTCGTTGCTGGAGTGATGGCTTTTTGTCAATATTAGCCTGCAGTGTAAATGATTTTACAGGTATAGACAAAAAGCGTGGAGTATTGAATTATATTAAGACGTTTAGGAATCCACTAGCAATGTTGAAAATTCAGTGGATCACTGTCATTTGACTGAATGACAAATCATTGAATCCAAATGTTTGAAAGGTTGCTTTGCTGAATGGCATCCATTTTATTGAATGTAGTACGTATGGCTACTTCTGTAAAATGGGCGCAGCAGTGTCTGAAGAAGCTTTAGATGGTACTGATGGTGATCTATGCATAATCACTGGATGATGTGGTCTCTATTGGTGATATCAGTGATTTCCTCATGTAGAGTATTTTCACTTTTCTGCACAGCTGTACAACAGTGGTGTTAGTATATTTAAGTAAGGAGGTGTAGGGGTGCAAGGGAGCTTGACCCCTACAAAAACAGTTTTAAGGTGTGTTTGTTGGAATGGAGTCAATTGAGTTAGTATATTTTAATGAGGGGAGGTGTGGGTGGCAAAGCCTCCCCCTGGGAGGTAGAAGGGGACTTGCCTCAGGCAAAAAAAAAAAAAAAATCTTTTCCCCTCAGTGTTTTTGACTGTCATGTTTCAGTTGTTTTGAATTTGAGTAAATGGTATTTCAGAGAAATTTGCTTTCAGCCATTTTGACTCTGTGTCATCCAATCCATTTGAATAGAAATGAGCATATGACTAACAAAGAAAGATTTAATCATAAGTGATAATTTAATAAAGATATTATTGGCAGTTGAGGAGAATTACACTAGCGTGTATTTTGAAAAAAAATTATAAACTTTCAGCAGGGAATATTATTTATGGGTGGGGACTGGAACCTGATTTGTAGTAGTGAGGATATGGCAAGGAAACCTTGAAGGGAAAGTGCAACAAAGTGATTTCTGAAGAGTTAGATGAGAACGTTTGATATGGAAGATGTGAATTCAATAGCAGGCGCTCATGCAGAATTTACTTATTTTCCAAGATAGGATAACTGAGGTAGACTGGATAAAAAATTGCATTTCATAGGACCATGTGTATTTAATTGGAAGCTTTGAGACCCACGCAGTAACTATACCAGATCATGCATCAATAAAGTCTGAGGTAAAGGTACAGGGTAATGCTATACAAAGAAAATACTGTCACTTTCCTTTTTATCTGTTAAAATTGAGAGGAGATTAAGAAATGGATAGTGGATATGATCCTGAAGTTATTAGGAAACCCATGAATTACTTCAGAAGGGCTATCTAGTGAGGGGGATAAAATGAAAGTGGAGTTTAAAACATGGTAGAAATGAGAGAGAGAGAGAGAAATGAGAAAAAAGTAGTAGCAACTATTTTGAAGGATTGACAGGTTAAAGTAGTAAAAAAGAAGGGGAATCTCACAGAACAAGAAGAGCAACCACAGACTGCTAAAAGGAAAGTAATGAAGTATCTGGATAATATGCATTAGTTTAGAAAGTCTCCTTTTAAGCAACTATTTTGATAAATCCAAACCACAAAATGTTTAGTGCAACAACTTGGGCAATAGAAAAAAGAAGAGTTTTAGCCAAACTTGGAGAGACTATAACAATAAAAATCCCAGAGATCCTGTAGAGATATTAGTGATATTTCAGAAATTTTAAGAAAATTTTGGTAAACAGAGGAATGGGGAAACCAAGAAAAGGCAGAGATGGAAATATTTATGGTAGACTTATGTCAAGGGTAGAAGAAGATGAAGTTCAACAATGGCTAAGACAAGAAGCAGTGAGACAAAATTGGTACTCTGTAGTCAATCAACAGGGAGGTCTCTAGGAACAGGAGGTATTACTGTGGACATATGGAAGTTAGGAGAGAAGAAAATGATGATAAAAATCTGAAAGACTTTAACAATATTTTAAAAGGAAGGGAGAGTACCAACGTCTTTGAAAAAAACTGAGGTAGCTGTATTACCCAAAGATGGTAAAGACCCTTCAGACCTGGTTTCATATGACCCATGTCAGTTTTAAAACGTGATTATAAAGTCTTTGTTTATACTAAGATGTGACCAAAGTTGATAAATGTGTCTCAAAGTTTTTTGAGGAGAGACACACTTTTGACATTAATAGAACAATGGTGGTCCATGAGGAGTCACCGTATAAGAAAACACTACTATTGTTGGTGTATCTTGATGCAAAAAAAAGCATTCAGTAGAGTATGACAGGATTTTGAGGAGGGCAGTGGCAATATTTATGTTAAGTAACAGAATAGGAATATATGAAGATCTGGAGGCAATAATTAAGGTGGGAGGCTTCCTCTCTGGCAAATTATGTTTGAACAGAGGAACCAAACAGAAATGTCCTTGGTATGAGAGATTTGCTTTATATTTAGATCTGGTAACAAAGACAGCACTGACAGTAGTAATGATAATTAATAAGAATTAGAATTATTGATAAGGAATTTATAAATTCCAGGATATAACTGGTCTGGTACTCAAGAAAAGTTAGATGGATTTGCAGATAATATCATTTGCACTCGATAATTACCCCACAAAAAGACATTTCAGTGTTGTGGAATATTTTGAGATAGTTTCATGTCCTTTTGAGATAAGAAATTAATGATAAAATGAAGGCTATAGCTGTAAACTGTGTACTTGTGTCTGAATTGGTTCAGTAATATCCATACTTGTGGAAACAGATGAAGCATTTTTAGTGTATGGATTAAAAAATAATTTTGTTATGACTGTAAGGATATGTGGGATGAAATTAAACAAAAGATGATACAAAACTGACAAACTGGTAGCCCTTGTTTACAGACATGGAAAGTAAGATATGAGCAGTGAAAATGCTTTTAGTCCCCTAGTGTTGTGACAGGCATATTTTTGTCAGAAGAGAAGTTGTGGATATTGGTCAATATAGAGTTGAAAGAATTTGGGAGGAGAGAAGGAGAAGAGATAAGCTGGATAAACTGATTCTTCCCATAGTACAAAGTGGGCTAGATCACCCATTTTGTAGGGTTACTTTAGAGTTGCACAGTTAAGGCTACACAATTAAGGTATATGTAACTCGAGATGAAGATTATAAATCAAAGTCAGAAAGAATGGTGATGAAATGGGGGAATTAGAGAGAGAAAGAGAGGTTAAGATTTTAGATGCAAGTCCTTAAGGAGAACATGGACTTTACTAATAAGGATATCTGCAAGTGGGGGCTATAGAAGAAAAAGGTAAGAGGGGCACAGAAATTTACGGGAGGAAATTAACAAATGAATTAAGGCACTGGGTACAGAAACTAGGAGGCAAAGCAAATAGAGTGGGACAAGCCTAAGCAGACATTTAGACTGTGGGTTAGGGAATGTCTTCCCTATCAGTAATTGATAAGCGTAGGCAAAGAGAAAGGGAATAGAGGTGTGCTAAGTGAAAGACCAACACTATTAGAATTTTTAGGCAAGTCTAGAGGAGACAATGTTATTAAGAAAGGGTTTATGCAGTATTGCATGGTAACTATGAATCTGTGTTAGAAGGTTAGAAATGACTGAAAATAAAGAAATGGAAAGGCAATTTACAAAGAAATAATGGGAAGACAGTTTTGTCTTAAGACTCCAAAAGTATGCAGCAAAGTCAAGACAGTTTAAATTTTTTTGCATAAAAGTACTTTGTTATTTTTATACCTCTAGTAGACTTCAGGGCATTTTTCTTCAGCTAGATAGCAAATGCTGGACATATGATGAGTAAAAGGAGTTAATTAGGAACTTGGTTTTTCAGGAATATAGCGAGATGGCAAATTTTAAAACATCTTTACAGAGTACTTTGACAGAAATATTGTAAGGAACAAATGTTTAAATAAGGAATTACTTTTTTTGAGCTGGATGTAGTATTTGAATTGTCTAGATACAGTATGACCTCACTGCATTTAATGTTATTGTCAGTTACTAGAAAATCAAAATCTGTTCGTAACATAGAGGAAGCTCTGGATATTGTTAAGTGAGATACATTACATTGCATGATAGTAACAACGGACACTGGTAAGATAAATATAGTCTTGTGTGTTTTAAGTCAGTAGGATATGGAAGTGTTCTGTGGGGGATTGTTTTGTTTGAAGGTTTTCATTAAAATTAAAAGTCTTTTAAATTCTGACATAGGTTCAAATGAAGATGACAGGAAACAACTGTATAAATGATCAACCTGCCAATGATTAGTGAGTGCATGTAACACAAAAGTTGGAAACTGACATTTAAAAAAAAGCCATCATATGTAATAGGTGGGAATAATAACTTATTATCACAATGGCTACTGTGTCCATCTTATTTTGGAACGTGAGCAAGTCACTTAACCAGACACCACTCCCGGGCTGAGTCTGAAGTAGGTCCATGGAGATCAGTGCTCTTCCCTTAAACAAATACAAATAAATTAAATAATGGTAAATGAGTGGCATCACAGGTACAGACAAAAAAAGGAAAGAGCACTGAATTATATTTAGAAGGAAGATTTAGCTGGCATGTATTTAGATTCCAGCTAAAACTGCTATTATGGAGCTTGATTTTTTGGGAGAAATAAGCAGCTTCAAGCAAGGAATACTACTTATAGGTTGGGTCTGGAGTTTGATTTGTGACCGTGAGGATGTATCTGGGGACGTAGGAGGAAAATATAACATAAGAGGATAGATTACTGAAGGAATTTAAAAATATTTGGTATAGAAGATGTAAATTTGGTAGTAGGAATTCTGAGAGAATTTACATATTATTCCCCAAGGTATGGGCTACACTACACAAAAATTATATTTCACAGGAACATATGCATTTAATTGAAAGCTTCAGCACATCCAATAACTTTTTCAGATCATGAGCCAGTAACAACTAGTATAAAATGCAGGTTAATGAAGTGAAAATGAGACACTGGCACTTTCCTACCTACCTGTTAAAAAGAGAGGAATTTAAGAAATGGGTATTGGAAATCATTTGAGAGTTATTAGGGAAGATAGAAATCTCTTCAGACATTATAGGTAGTAAGTGAATAAAATGAAAGTGGAGTTTAAAAATAGGGTTAGAAATAAAGGAAAAAGATGTGGTGAAGAAGTAATAGGAATTATGTAAAAAGGCTGACAAAGGTTAAAATATTGCAGAATAAAGGGAATTTCACAGAACAAGAAGAGGTGCAACTCCAGAGCGCTGAAGAAAAATAAGGGAATATCCAGTTAATATTCATGAGTTTAGAGAGATTGCTGTTGTTAAGTGATGGTTCCTTCAATACTGGTGTTTTTAGGAAGGAGTGCCATAGAAACACACTACTGCATAGGAGCAGCATGCACCCCAATTATGTGTTTCGAAATGTTGTCAAGGGACAAGGGATGCGTGTTTCCAGGTTGAACAATACTGAGATAGGATTCTCCGAAGAGATGACAGATTTGAGAGATAGGTTTATGCAACGTGGCTATAAGTCGTATGACCTTAATGAAGGGTTATATGAGATTAATTCCATGAGGGAAAATAGAGCTAAACCATACTTTTCTGATCAGCCACATAATGGAACACGCAATAAGGTTGTTGTATGTGATAAGATTAGGATCCCTATGTTTTATACTAGGGATAAGAATAACATCTTTCAAATTTTTAGGAAACATTGGGATGTTTTGTTGACAGATCCACAAATTGCTGAGCTTATTGGAGATAAACCGAGATTTAGGTATAAAAATAAAAGGAATATTAGGAGAATGCTATGTTATTCACATGATAGAAAAGAGATAGTAGGTAGGATTGGCACTCTTCAATGTGGAGAGTGTAATTATTGTTCATATATTAAAGATACAGGTATCTTTCTACACCCTGATACAGGAAGAGAATTTAAGTTTGGTTGTACAGCGACATGTGGGACTAAACATGTGGTTTATTTGGCAGTCTGTGTCGCATGTCAGTCTTTCTATGTTGGAAAGACTGATAGACAGTTTAGATATAGGATTAGGGAACATCTTTATAACATCAGGACAGGTGTAATTACCAACGCTTTGGCAAAACATGTTATGACCACAGGGCAACAGCATTTGTTTGAGTTCATGGTTATAGAAGTGATTCAAGTAGGTTTGTGAGGAGGGAATATTAGTTATGTAACAGAAGAAAGAGAAGCTAAGTGAATTATTCGGTTATGTGCTGATGCAGGGAGAGGACTGAATGAAAGGGTCTCTTTAAAGCCCTTTCTTCGAACCAAGAGTCTTAAAGTTAGATAGATATTAATATATGTGAGGTATATGTAGGTTGCCTTTGTTATATATATTATATTTTTATGTCTTAGTTAGAATTATTTTAAAATTTATAGTTTTGACTTTTGGTCAGATTTTTCTACAAGTGATTGAGAGAAGTCAGTAATGTTGCCTGTAGTATAATTTCTGACCTCAAGTTGAATGCAGTGATTTTTGAATTAGTTAGTTAAATGTTAAAATTTTTCCGAAATGACTATTGTTTGTATTTGGAGTGTTCAATCACTGTGATGAGTTTTTTAAATTTTAACTTGTAACTTTAAAAGGATGGTCTTGGAAGTGGTTATGATGTGTCATGACATGATTGGTGGTTGAATGATTTTAAATGAAGTCTCTGTACTAAGTTTATCAAAAGGTCTGATGAAGCTATAATGTGAAAGCGCTAACTGACTGAGTGCACTAATAAAGCTGTGTTTTTTACTTAAATTTGAGTAAGCAAAGTTGCTGTTACCTTGAAGTCGCAAATTAGTTTGAACTCTGCATGATAGCTGTTGCCATATTTTTCGCTTTGGTGATTTTTGTTCATTTTTTTTTTATAATTGATCTGATGTTCAATTCATTCCAGTAACTTGGGGGACTCTGTTCTGATGCTTGGAACCAACCGTCTGCCTTCTCATGATTCCAGACTTGAGCTCCTCCTACCTACCCAAAATGCCCCGCTCCCCACACATTACCTCAGATCTTGTTTGCTGTGCTTGGTGTTAGCAGTGATTTCTGCTTGAGCTACTCCATAGAGAGTTTTTTGGATGAGTTTTTTTTTCTAATTTTTGAATCTTCCTACCCTTTTCTATCTTTTTCTTTGCCTTTCTAGCTGTCGGGATTGTATCCGTTAGGATTTAAAAAAAAAAAAGTTTATTTTTCTGTTTTCTTCTTTGACGCCCTTTTTTTCTTTCCTCCTTATGGCTGATCAGAATCCTTTGGGTTTCAAAAAGTGCACTTCCTGTGGTCAGAAGATTCCTTTATCTGACAACCATGGGGAGTGTGTCTGCTGTTTGGAGTCTCTCCATTTGGAAGCCCCTTGTGACATATGCAGGGCTTTTCACCCCCGGGCTCTGGTAAATAGGAGAAGCAAGATTATTTTAAAGAGCTTGCTTCCTCCTTCTGCCATGTTGGTGGCTCCTTCCACATCAGGGGCTCAACCCCTTCTAAGAAGCCCAAAGATTCCCAGGAATCCAGGAGGCCATCTCCCATGTGGTCCTCCTTAAAACCTCCGCAGAAGAAACAGAAGTCTTTGAAACAGTCTTGTTTGGCTCCGAGCTCTCTTACCTCCACCTCCCCTCCGTCCTCTTCCTCGGTGGCTATGGGGCCAAGTGGCATCCCCTCAGCATTAGCTGAGGCTGTGTCGGCACCAGGGCCTTCTCTGCTTGTGCCTTCTGGAAGATCTTCGACCCATTCCCACAGAGATTTTCCTGACCTCCCTCCTCGTCTAGGTCTTCTCAAAGCCTGTCCTCTAGAGGTGTGGATAAGCTCATGAGGCAGTTCCTCAAGACACAGATCCAGATGGGGCTCGTGTCCGCCCCATCCACTTCTGGATCCGTGAGGCTGTCCCCATTCCAGCCTGCTGCACCTTCTCCAGTTCACCCCTCAATTTTGGAGTTGTTGGTTCCATTGGGTCCCTGTTGTAAGAGCCAATGAAAATTTCTTCTTTGCATCTGATATTTTCCCCAACTTGCTTGGCTCAGACTGCTTTGGTTCCATGTACGCTTCTGAGCCGTAGTATCAAGGGGAGTTCTGGGGGAGGGTTGACTTTGACTCGGGTCTCAGTGCCACCCCCCCCCTCCCCCGGGGCCTTGGCCTTTGACAGCTCAGCTCAGACTTCCCCCTCGGAGTGGGAGGCCTATTCCCTCCGGGAGTTGTCTTCCCCGGCAATTTCAGCCCCGATGAGACAGCTCCAGGTAGTTCAGAGTCCTTTTGCATTTGAGGTGGTGGAGAGAGTCCTCTCTGTTCCTAGGGCATCCTTGGCACTTACTGCAATGGAACCTCTCCTGTCCCACTGTGGAACTGTGCCTGAAACTGCTGAGCTACCATATGGACAGCCAGTCCTGAAAAGCCTCCACACTGTTTCCTCAGTGGATCCCAGTCTTCTTCTGATACCCCCCTGGAGCGCTGTCCCTTGGAAGAGACCATGTAAAAGGAGGCATGTGGATTCCACTACGGAATCCCTTACCACAGATACCGATTTTGAGGAAGGTGAAGGGTCTCCAAATCTCCACCAGACGAGGTCTCCTTTGGAAACATCCTTGAAATCCTTTGCCAGAAGGGTGGATGGTCCTCCCAAACCCCTTCCCCAGAGAAATCGGTGTTATGGGAGGCTTTCGGGTCTGGCCCGTCTACTACATGGGTGTCCCCTCTGGCCGACCCTCTAATCCAGCTGGTGTCGTCGAGGGCTTGGTAGGAACCGGATATAGTAGAACCCATCCCCATGAGTGCTGATAAAAATTTTAAGTGCCTCAGCCGACAAACACTTTTGGACCAAAGGAATCCCGGTAGATGCATTGGTTGTGGTGACAGCACCAAGAAGGAGCTTGTTCAGGCAATCTCCTCTGTTCAACCCCGAATATAGAATCCTGGGCTCTGGACAGATTTGGTAAGAGGGCCTACACCTCATCTACCTTTGCTGTTCGGGGGTTAAACTACCTCTGTCACTTTACTTGGCTACAAAGAGACTTAGTTAAGGAACTTTCTAGCCTGGTCCCAGGGTTCGTACCTTTGAAGGAGCGTGAGTCTGTTTCCTCTAGGTTGGTTACCCTAAATTCCCTGGCTAATGCATCCATGATGCTTATCTCTCACGCTGCAAAGGGTAACTCAAGGGCTGCCTGTTTGGGCATTGCTATTAGGTGTCATGCCTGGATGAGGCTGTGCAATTTTGCAGATCCTTTCAGCAGTCCTTCTTTAATGCCCCTTGTAATAGTTCCACCTTGTTTGGACCTATGGTACATGACACCCTGACCCAGAGTGAGAAAGATGGTAAGACCCTGTCTGCATTTGGGATCTGTTTTTCTAATCCACAACAGACCTTCTCTAGGAACCAGTTTAGCAGTAAAAAGACGTTGTTTCAGAAGTCGCAGAGCCCTTTCCAGGACGCCCAGGGAGCCCCAGCCTCCACCCCAGACAGAGGGGGATATTGTCAGAACAGTAGACATGGCCCCCACAACCGAATGGGTCCTCAAAATCAAAGGTCACAAGAACCTGACCCAGACGAGCCTTTCCAGTGGTCCTGAATGGTTGCCCGACTGCTCTTCCTCTGGAAACAGTTGGAGGACGATTTTCCTTCCACTCAGAAGGCCTGGGAGGCCAGGGAGGGCCATCACATATGACAAATGGGTGCTAAGGATCATATCCAGAGGATAATCTATTCCCTTTTCCAAAATCCCCGAACAAAAATATCACCTCCCCAGTGTTACACCCAGTCAGAGGGAGGGCGTTGCCCAGGAAATAAGAAAGTTACTACACAAAAGAGACATCCAAGAGGCACCCTCCCCCACCATCAGGTTGGATCGGGCATTTACTCCAGATTCCTTTTAGTACCCAAAAAGACAGGAGATCTGCAGCCAGTAACCTGAACAAGTCAATGAAACACACCAAGTTCAGGATGATCACTGTTCAATCCATCTTACCTCTCTTGAAGATGAGCAATTAGATATACTCTGTAGACCTCAAGGATGTGTGCTACCATACCAAGATGGACAGACAGTCCAGGTCTTTTCTGTGATTCAGGGTGGGAGCCAGTCACTGCCAGTTTCGGCTGCTTCCTTTTGGCCTCATCACATCCCCCAGGATGTTCATCAAAAGTCTAGCTGTAGTTGTAGATATTTCCATATCTGAATGACTGGGTCCTAACCTCCCCAACCAGGCGTCTTCTCCTTCAGGCCCGGAATTAATTCCTCAACCTAGCTTCTACTCTGGGCATAAGTATAAATTGCAAAACGTCTCACCTGGATCCGGTTCAAACCATAGACTTTATAGGGGCACATCTGGACAAAACGGTGGCTCAAGTTTACCTTACATTGGACAGGATACTAAATCTGAGATCACATGTCAACCAGATCTTAACTGCTCCGAAACTCCCAGCCTCTCTGAATCTATGGGCAACCATAACCCCTCTCCCAGTGGCAAGTTTCATATTTGCATTCTGCAGTGGACCCTTGCAGTACAGTGGTCTCTTCTCAGAAATCCCTTGAATCTTCCCATAAAACTAACTTGTTTGTGAAAGGATTCTGTCCTTTGGTGGATCCAGTCCCCAGAGGTGATTCAAGGATGAACGTTTGATGTTCTTCATGTTGCACTGTGGCAGTCATTACATTTGGGTAATCTGCTGGCAGGTTGCCCTCAGTCGACCTGATTAACAAAGTCTTGGGCCCTGCATCGGTTGCTGCCCCTTCTTCAATGACGTCAGGTCGTCAGGGGTATAAAACATGCAGCCAACACCATTACATCAGTTTTTCTTGCCACGCAGTGCCCGAAGCAGTTTGCAAGTGCCGGTCAGCCGACTCCCGAAATTTTCATTTTCGAGTTTCAGAACTGAAGTCTTCAACTAAAAAGCTAAGTACCCGTTGAAACTTTTCTTGCTCCTTACCAATGTCAGTAAAAGTTAATATTTGCATTACTTGTGGGAAGCAAATACCTCATAAGGATTTTCATTTGTACTGTATTCCTTGCCTAGGCCCTGACCACAATGTACCTTGCTGTCAGTTTTGTGCTAAATTTAATCAACGCACTATTAAACGTTGGTATATATTTTGCCTTTAAATGGTTTGGCTCACGCTTTAATTATCCAGAAATGTCGTCTGTTAGCAATCAGAATACCAGAATACATAAAAAACGCAAAGAAAAAGACAGAGACAGGCCGTCAAGGTCCAAAACTGACAACGATGCTTCTCCTAAGCCAGTCACCATTTCGCCAGTACTCAATGAGGCGCTTTCGCAGCCCCTGATACCCGCTACTTCTGATTCGCAGGCCTCTACTGAGACCCATTCGGAGTCCGGAATGCCACAAGATGCTTCAGTTATGGAACCCGCGACTGTCTCTACCTTAGATGGGTCCGGAGCCACTGTGTAGGCACCAGCTTCTGAGGGTATTTTCAGGCCTACAGATTTATATGTTAGACCGACGCCATCTTCAAAACTAAGGCCAAAATCTAAATCTATGTCTAAAAAACCGATGCCTGGTCCACATGTGCAGGCCCCTATGCCTAAAAAACAAATGATCAAAATGGCTGAAGATTTAATTACTCTGATCAGGGGTAGCCACCCCCCACCCCCCTTCTAAGAGGCCTAGGTAAGACATTGATTATGAATCCTCTGAACAGGATTCTATTTCTTCTGACTCTTCTAATGAACAGGATTTGTCTATACCTACTTATGAGGACTCTGATGCAGAAGATTCCATTCCTTCTGCTTCTCCCCCTGAGGATTTTTCTTTTGGGGAAACTTTACATACCTTAAGGGAACATTTCCACTGGAAAAGTCAGGATTTCTCTGAATCTAAAAAGTGACTTAGTGATTTTCTTCTTCTTCCTCAGAATAGGAGTTTGGCTATACCTCCTGTTCTAAACATTGTTGATGATGTTTTTTTCAGAATCTAGTATGGCTCCTGATTCTCTGCCTCCGGCTCCTTGTAAGCCAGACAGATACTACGGGGTTCCTGACTCCCACAAATTCCTTTTCAAAAATCCTATTGCAGATCCTGAAACCATTTCTCAGGACCCCAAGGGCATTAAGGCATCTACTGCTAGAAACCCTACCCCTTCTGATAGAGATTCCAGGGCACTGGATAGATGGGGTAAGAAGGTTTACACTTCTGCAACCTTGGCAATCAGGGCTTTAAACTGTCAATTTCATATGCTTAAATATCAACAGCATATCATGGGACTACTTAAACAGAAAATTATGTTAATTTCTGACTGTATGGAAAATAAAGATTTACAGGATTTATTGCATTCAGCTGAACAAGTTGGAAAGCATACTTTGCAATGTGGTTTTGATTCTTTGGAGGCCTCTTGCAGGGCTGCTGTAACTGAGTCTGTGCTAAGAAGGCATGCTTGGCTCAAAGAGCAAACTCTGCCTAATCATGTTAAATCAAAATTGTTGGATGCTCCTTTGCAACGTCTCTTTGGTAATAAGGCTGAAGAAGTTTTAAAAAAGATGGAAGATAAAGCTAAATCTATGCAAACTGTGAAAGATTTCTTAACAAGTGCAACCTCCAAGATTTAGTAGGGACTGGCCTACTAAGAACTGGTCCTTTCCAGTTCCTTCGAGAGCCACTCAAGTCAAACCCAGACATTCCAAAGGTTCCAGGTTTCAGTCACAAGGGACTTTTAGAAAAAAACAATGGGTGCCTCCTCTTCCAAATCTGGAAACTACAATGCACCTCCCTATGTTAAACAGTCTCAATGACTTCCCTTTACACTTAACAAGCACTTACCTTTTAGCCGTCCCTTTGGGGGGAAAACTGGCACTTCATGCAAGAAACTGGCAACTTGTAACGCTGGACAAGTGGGTTTTAATTATAGAATCCCAGGGATACAGATTTCATTTCCACACGTTGCCAATCCCAAACAGATGGCCAGACCTGCCCCCAAATCAGTGGGCAGAGGCCTAGAAACAAGTACTGTCCCTCATGAACATGGGGGCTATTCAGCCAGTACCAGAAGAGGAAAAGGGACAAGGTTTCTATTCAAGACTTTTCCTGGTACCCAGAAAAGACAAGTCATGACGTCCAATTCTGGACTTATCTACTCTAAACACATTTCTGGACATTCCAAAATTCAAGATGCTGACTCTTCAACAGTTACTTCCTATGCTAGGCAAAGATGCCTAGTTGGTAACTCTAGACTTAAAAGAGGCTTACCTGCATATCCCAATCAGGGAATCTTGCAGAAGATACCTCTGCTTCAAAGCAGGCTACTTGCATTACCAGTTCTCTTCACTGCCCTTTGGCTTATCTACTGCACCCAGGGTCTTCGCAAAGTGCCTGGCTCCAGTAATTGCATTTTGCAGACAAAGAAATATTCAGATATATCCATACCTGGACTGTTGTCTAATTTAGGCAGAAAACACGGACATTCTTCTAACACATCTGGCATTTGTAAAAAGGGTTCTAACTTGTCTAGTGTACACCATAAACGAAAATAATTTGCAACTGCTACCCTCTCAAAAAATTACATTCCTGGGTGCAAGCTTGAATACAACTGCCCAGATGGCTTACCTTACACCAGAAAAGCAAATTCATTTGGTAACTTACTTCAAACAGGTGGCCACAAAAACTATGCTATCTGCAAGACAAATTCTGCAAGCCTTGGGGTTCATGGCCTCCTGCATTCTTCTAATTCCATATGCAAGACTGCATATGAGGAAACTTCAGTGGTTCTTTATGGAGTCAACATTGTCACAGCCTGGAAACAATGATTCCTATCATACCTTGCCTGCAACTAGAGTTCCTATGGTGGGCAGAGGCCTGCCACCAAAACAAGGCACTGCCATTCACTCCACCCCCTGCCGCCCAAACCCTAACTACAGATACATCAGACTTTGCTTGGGGGGCTTATCTGGCAGGGAAGTGCATTCAGTGCAAATGGAGCCCAAATCAAATGCACCTTCAAATCAATTAAAAAGAGATGCTAGCTGTACAGAATGCACTGACAGCCTTCAAGGACTACCTTCATCCAGGACAATTAATGATAAAGACAGACAACACCACAGTTATGTGATGCATAAACAAGCAGGGGGCTACACACTCCTACCCCCCTTGGCAGACTAGCCATGGCATTGTGGAACACGGCCTTGACCTATCAAATACAACTACAAGCTCAATTCCTGCCAGGAAAGCTGAATACTCTGGCAGACGAACTAAGCAGAAATCTCATGGACCCACATGAATGGAACTGGAACCACGGATTTTCAGCATGTTGACACGCAAATGGGGGAGTCCAGACATAGATCTTTTTGCCTCACCCCAGGACTATCAGTTGGACAAATTCTGCACAAGAACTCATCACAAAAGAGCCTGGAAAGTGGATGCTCTATCATTCAGCTGGAAAAACTATAAGTCTATGCTTTTCCCCCTCTGCTTCTGCTCTCCAAAGTTCTACTAAAAGTCAAGCAGGACAAACCAAAAATGATTTTGATTATTCCAGACTGGCCTCGCCAACACTGGTGCCCACTCCTGCGCAATGTGTCACACCTTCCACCGTGGCACATGCCTCAGCCACCTTACTTACTGTCTCAGCAGAACAACCAAATTCTGCACACTCCGCTCCAAACTTTGAATCTTGCAACGTGGCTAATCGCCTAAATTCACCCTTAACATCCCTTAGCAAACCTGTGATGGATGTCATTTTGGAGACAAGAAGGCCTAGTACTAGAAAATCTTATGCTGACAAATGGAAAAGATTCTGTGCCTGGAATCGATCACAAGGGATAAGCACAGCAGTGCCCAATATTCCTCAGATTGTACAGTACTTAACTGAGATGCTTCACAAGGGCCTGTCTTTTTCTTCCATAAAAATCCATACCTCAGCCATTTCAGCTCATTACAACAAAGAACCTCCCCTCTTCTCTCATCCTGTGCTAAAGCAGTATCTCAGAGGGGCCAAAAATTTAAGACCACCCAGGAGAGCTCCAACCCCTGCCTGGGACCTCAATTTTGTATTGGAAAAACTCACTGTCCCTCCTTTCGAGCCAGCTGCTAATGCAGACTTAAAATTTCTCTCCTGGAAAACAGCTTTCCTTTTAGCAGTCTCTTCAGCTAGAAGGATTTCCGATTGCAGGATCTTATGGCAGTGGAGCCTTTCATTATTTTTCATGTGAACAGGGTGTCTCTCAGGACCAATCCATCCTTCGTGCTTAAGGTGGTATCCAGTGTGGCTCTTAATCAGACCATTAATTTGCCAACTTTCTTTCTCAATCCACAGAACAAGGGGGAGCAGATTCTGCATTCATTGGATGTACACAGACAACTTGGATTTTACTTAAGCAGGGCAAAATCTCGAAGAAATTCTGAACAACTACAGGTGGCATTTGCTGCAGGGGCAGAGGGAAAGGCTATTTCAAAGCAGACTGTTTCCAAATGGATAAGCCATTGTATTTGTTTCTGCTGTATGCACCATGGTAAAACTATCCCCCAGGGGATCAGATCTCATTCCACGAGGGCTGCATCTACTTCTAAAGCCTTTCTCAGAGGTGTTCCTGCCAGAGACATTCTAGAAGCTGCTACCTGGAGCTCAGTTCATACGTTCACCAAACATTACCATTTACCTTTCTTCTCTAAATCCAGAGCTGGCTTTGCCACTGCTGTCCTGCAAGGCCTTATAGCTGGTCCTAATGCTGTACAAATCCATCCTCCCAACCATAGCTTTGAGAATCTACCCAAATGTAATGACTGCAACAGTGAAACATGAAGAACATAGTACAGTTGTGCACACTTACCATAAATGTAGATGTTCAAGTGTATTCACTGTTGCAGTCCTGGTTACCCTCCCTCCAACCCCCTGTTGTTCTCTTACTATACCTCTACTTTCCTTTTCTATGCTTAAAAGCCTTTTTGGTGTATTTGCTTTGTTTAGAGGTATATTTTTGTGTTTTTAATTACTTAAATATTTGGCTCCCCATTTGAGGGGCACCTGACATCTAGGGCAAGAAAAACTGATGTAATGGCGTTGGCTGCGTATTTTATACCCCTGACAACCTGACGTCATGGAAGAAGGGACAGCAACTGACACAGGAACCAAGACTTTGTTAATCAGGCCGACTGAGGGCAACCTGCCAGCAGATTACCCAAATGTAATGACTGCAACAGTGAAATACACTCTAACATCTACATTTATGGTAAGTGTACACAACTGTACTTTTTGTCCTCCCCAGCCGCCACATTGACCACGGACGCTTTCCAGTTTGGGTGGGGTACATTGTCTGGAATGGACAGTTCAAGGCACATGGACGCCCCAAGAGACCAAATTGCATATCGGTATTCTCGAGATGAGAGCGGTTCTTCTAGCATTGCAAGAACTAGACAGCTTTCTTCCTCAGGAGACTATTGCGATCCAGACAGCATGTCAGTGATTTGGAACTTCAGCAGACAGGGAAGGACCAGGTCTTACCCCCCTTTGTCGAGAAGCAGTGAAGGTTTGGCAGTAGGTGATTTCTGCAACCACTTTCTAGTGGCAATGCACATCCTGGGGGAATCCAACATTGTAGCTGACAGACTCAGCAGAGTGCTGCTGATGCCTCACGATTGGTCCCTGAACCAATCCATGGCAGAGGCAGTCTTCCGGAAATGGGTTTATCCTTGTTGTAGCCTCTTTGCGTCCCCCCCTCAACAACAAATGCAGCAAGTATTTTGCCTTGATCTCTCCTCAGAGATGCTGTGGTTCATGCTTGGCCCTCCGGTCTACTATACGCCTTTCCCCATCTTCTCTTGATTCCCAAGTTCGTATGGAAAGCTTTCAAGTTGCAAAGCAAAGTGATCCTCATTGCTCCCTTTTGGCCTCGACAAACCTGGTTTACCTTTCTTTGGTCGCATTTGGTTTGTCCCCCTGATGAGGTTAGATACAAGCCCAGCTCTATTGTCTCCTCCATCGGTGCATCCGCATCCCAACATTCAGGCCCTGAAATTAACTGCATGGTTTCTCCACTTCCAATGATGGCTAGATTTCCCAGGCTGTCTTCTCCAGTCTGAGATATTTTGATTTCATCAAATAGGGCTTCCAGTCGCAAGATTTACCAAAGTAAGTGGAAAAGATTTTCCCTTTGGGCGGAGCAGAGTGAGATAGATCCTTTTACAGCACCAGTTGCAGTAGTCCTAGACTTTCTAACTTTTCTTTTCAAGGAATATGCTAGTCACTCTACAGTCAAGGTACAGCTTGCTGCCATTTTTAACTTCCATTTGGTTTTCATTCAGTGTCTTTGGCCTCTTCTAAGTTATGTAAGGCTTTTCTTAGGGGCACCTTTTTGGTACGACCTCCAGTCAAAGATCTTACCATGATTTTGCAAGCTTTGTTCCATCCTTCCTTTGAACCTTCGGGTACTGTAGATCTCAAATTCCTTCTCTTTAAAACTGTTTTCCTTGTAGCTCTTACCTCAGCCAATAAAGTGTCTAAGCTGCAGGCTCTTTCCGCTAAGTTTCCATACTTGGTTTTTCATAAAGGTAGAGTTGCCCTAAGTATGAATCCTTCTTTTTTACCCAAGGTGGCTAAAGAGACAAACATTAACCAATCGACTAATCTTCCAGTTTTCTTCCCCTGATATCAGAAAAATGGAGAATACACCTTACATATGCTTGATGTGCATAGACAACTTTGTTTTTACATCTATAGAACCAAATCCTTTGGAAAGTGTGATCAGTTTGTTTCCTTTTCAGATGCCAAAAAGGTAAGGCAGTGATCAAAGTTTATTTAGCCATATGGTTGAAAGATTGTGTTAGGTTTATCTATTCTTCTAAAGGCATTCCCTTGCCAGGTTTAGTACGGGCGCATTCTACAAGGTTCTTGGCCATGTCTCATGGTTTTTGGTCCAGAGTTTCTATTGAGGACATTTGTGCTGCTGTTACTTGGTTAATCCCTCATACCTTTGTCAGTGATTATAAATTGGTCTTGATATCCAGGAGCAGAAGTGCTTTTGGTTCTGCTGTAATTCAGAGAATCCTTCCTAAATGGCCACCCTGGATTACGGTAGCTAGGGACTCTGTCCTCAGGTTAATGGAATGAATTAGACAACATTAGATAAAGAAGTTATGTTCTTGCCATAACGTTCCATCTGTGTTGTCCAGCTTCATTCCATTAACCTTCCCACCCCCCTTCCCCCATCCAAAATTTATTCGGGATGCCTAGTAGAAGTTTCTAGGAATTCTGTTTTTTGGGCGAGTTCCTGATGTTCTGTTGTTGGGAGAGAGATGTAATGTATATGTACACACACACACACACACACACACACATCTTAATCTCCTTTTTTCTTGTATTATAGTTAATGTTGGTTAGGAACACCATTTTGTGGTGCGCAAACTCGATCTGAGGTAACATGGGGGGAGCGAGGCATTTTGGGTAGGTAGGAGGAGCGCACGTTTGGAATCTTGAGCTGTGTGAAAGCGACCGGTTGGTTCTGAGCATCTGAACCCACTGCCTGAGGTTAATGGAATGAAGACAGAGAACACAGTTGGGGCATTATAGTAAGAACATAACTTCTTCTCTGTGATCGCAGGAGAGGATATCCAATTTTCACCCACCTTAGGAAGACTTTCTCACAGGTAAATGATGTGGTAAGTACATATATATTATTTACAGCAGACCTGTACAGAACAGCCGATGTTAAGTTGTCTATCTCGCCTTCATTCTTGCTGGTTGGGTTCGGAGCCAATCCTCGGCTCCGACTCGGCCATTTACTAAAGCTCGAGAGCTATTTACTGGCTTGAGGCCTCCCCTTATCCCACAATGCTTGGCGCTAGATTCCCAGATCTTGTTTGCCGCTTCAGCTACGAGGTTGCGCTTTTACTGGCTCAGGTCATATTAATCCTTTTTTTTTTTTTGTATTACTAGCTAATATTTACCTTGTATTTTTCTTCTATATAGATGGTCTTTCCCTTGTAGTGTAGTTAGACTGTGTATCCCCTAGTTTGTCCCACTAAGGAAACTCGTTTTCTGTTAGAGAGTTTCTACCCCCCCCCCCTGTTTCTCTCTATTAGTGGCTAACCCCACCCTTGTTGTACCGATAGGAGTAGTGTTTAGCCTTGTAGTATTTGTATATTTTTATTAAGGATAGTTGTTATTAAGTGTGTGTGATAGCTTTTTGTGGTTATTATTATTAGCTTAACTAGTGCAGGTGTGTGAGTGTTTCTATGTGCCTTGTTTAAGCACTAGTTTAATTTTTCTCTCTTTAGTATCCCCAGGCCAGTATGCCCAAGGATACTAAAGTTTCAGGCTTCAAGAAGTGTGACTCGTGCTGTCAGAAGATGTGTCTGACAGACGGTCACACTTCTTGTGTTTATTGCTTGGTTCCCTACACCTGCAGGACTCCTGCTCGGTCTGTCATGCCTTCAGCCCGAGAGTCCTGCAGGAGCATAGGAACAAGCTTATTTTGAGAGGCTTACTTAAGCCAGAGGGATCCCCGGCGAAGCCTCAGTCGGGGAAATCCTCAAAGCCCGCCAAGCCGTTGGCTCCCAGTTAGGAGCCATCGCCGGGCGGAGCATCTGCCTCCTCTTCAGCTCTGGCTGGAGCTGACATCCCCAGACCTCAATCGGCTCCAACTTTAGTGTCGGAACCATCGTTGGGCCGAAAACGTTCTAGGTCCCCTTCCTTAGAATCGGTTCGTTCGGCTCCGAGGTCACCGTTGCTTCAGTCAGAACGAAGCCATAGGTCCCACTCCTCTCGGTCCTCCAGGTTATCTGATCATGACTTGGAGAGGGTGGTCAGTAGATGTTAACCAGCCCTTCTCAACAGACTGTGGCTGTCCCGGTGTCTTCAGCAGTTCCTCCTCAGACTCCCTTTGTGTGTTCGGAGCCGGAACTGGTTGGGGCTCGAATCTTGGAAACAGAGCCGATACCACATCTTTCGGCTCCATCTTCGGCTCCGAACTCTTCATTGGTTCCTTCCTTGGAGGGATCTTGGCGCCGGGACTCCCTCGTCGGCTCCGAGGGGGTGAGTGGCATCGGACCCTTGTCCAACCACGTTTTTCCTCTTGGAGCTTCGACGCAGGTGAGCTCTGCCCCGACATCGGCTTCGGAGCCGTCCCGCTCAGTGCCAGGGGTTCACGTCTCTTTGGAGCGGGGACCCTCTGCTCTGCCTGATAGGGGCGCCTTTGAGGTCATGAGGAGCGTGCCAACTCCTGAGTCGGCTCCTCGATCGGCCCCTTCGGCTCCTCCCCCCATGGTGCCCGCATCGGTCTCTGTCCACCCTCCTGACCCCCAAGCGTGGAGAACAGACGCTCCAGGTCACCCCATTGGGCGTATCTTCCTCTTCCGAGGCCTCCCCTGATCATTCAGAGGAGCCCCCTCGGAAGAGAAAATGTAAGAGGAAACATGTCGACTCCCCCGAGTCAGTCACGCCTGATACTGACTTGGAGGATTCAGAAGGGTCCCCAAGTTCCCCCTCTGAGGATGCCTCTTTTTCAGACATCCTAGAGATCCTTAAGCAGAGGGGGAACTGGACTGCCCTTAACCCTTCCGAGGACGAGTCGGTATACCTGGACTCGTTTGGTTCTCGCACTTCTACCTCCTGGGTGTCTCCACCCTTCAACCCGCTCATGGAAGTAGTGGCTCGAAGGGCGTGGTTAGCCCCGGACACAGTGGAACCAACTCCTCGCAGGCCAGCTAAGTTCATTACAGCCCCACCCAACAAACCATTTTTGACAAAAGGTGTCCCCGTTGATGCCATGGTGGTGGCAGCAGCCGCTAAGAAGGAGTTGGCTGACCCTTTGGTGCCTGTCCATCCACCTAATAAAGAGTCTAGGACAATGGACAGGTACGGGAAGCGGATGTTTTCCTCAGCGACCTTTTCCATGCGGTCACTGAATTATCTGTGCCATTTCACCCGTCTTCAAAGGGATCTTCTCAAGGAACTGGGTGATACCCTTCAGGATCCATGCTGCAGGGATTCAGGATAAGATTAACTCCCAGTTGGCAACTCTTAACTCTATCATCAACTCCTCCATGCGGCTCATTTCTTATGCAGCCGATGGGGCAAGTAGGGCCGCAGGTACAGGCATGGCTTTGAGAAGACATGCCTGGATGCAGTTATGTAACTTTGCTGACCCCTTTAAGGCGTCCTTCACCAATATCCCCTTCGATGGTCCAGCCCTGTTTGGACCACAGGTGAAGGATACCCTTACCAGGTGTGAGCAGGAAGGCAAGACTCTCTCTGCCATGGGAGTCCGTTTTTCTACTCCCTCTAGACCATACCCTAAGGGTCAGAAGAGTGGAAAAATGTGGTTTCGGAAACCCTAGGGAGTCGTGCCTGACACACGTGGCGAGTTTCCCTCCAGGGGCAGGGGAGGGAACAATAATAGATGCCGCCCGAGGGGCAGAGGGGGTCTGCAAAATCAGGGTAGCAGAGAATCTTTCTCTGACAAACCCTTTCAGCACACCTGAGGGGCTGCCTGACTGTCCACCTTCGGAGGCAGTCGGGGGAAGATTGTCACTGTACCCAGAAGCCTGGCAACTCCTCACAACAAGACAAATGGGTACGGTCATTCATATCCGAGGGTTACAAAATCCCCTTTGTCCACACCCCTGTACAAACAACCAAGTCCCTTCCAGATGTTCCACCTGGTCTATGGGAACAAGCAGTGTTAGAAATTTCAAAACTGCTAGAAAAAAGGGCCATCCAGCCAGTCCCAGCAGACCAGCAAGGATCCGGAATTTACTCCCAAGTTCTTTTTGGTACCAAAAAAGACAGGGGTCTGGAGACCTATTTTGGATCTCAGCAGGTTAAACAAATCTGTTCAAAGAACGAAGTTCCGGATGGTCACGCTTCAGTCCATTCTACCCTTTTTGGGTCAGGACAATTGGATGTGTTCCATAGACCTTCAGGATGCGTACTACCATATCAAAATGGACAGGCGCTCCAGAAGGTTTCTCCGCTTCCGGCTGGGAGACAGTCACTATCAGTTCAGAGCCCTGCCCTTTGGTCTCACCACAGCCCCCAGGGTGTTCACCAAATGCATGGCAGTGGTTACGGCTCACCTGAAACGGTGAGGATTCCAGGTGTTTCCATATCTAGACAATTGGCTCCTTACTGCTTCCACCAGGCATCAGCTACTGCGAGCCAGGGATTATACCATCCAAACTTGCTCCGAGCTAGGTATCTCAATAAATTTCGAAAAGTCTGCATTGTCGCCTTGTCAGTCTATAACCTTTATAGGCGCAAGATTAAATACAAAAGAGCTGTCTGCAAAACTTCCTCTAGACAGAGTGTCAAACATTTGCCGACATGTACTGGTCTTACTACAGTGTAAGAGGATTCAGGCCAGATTTGTACTAAAAACCTTGGGTCTCATGGCAGCAGCAATCATACTTGTTCCCCTGGCTCGTTTTCACATGCGGATTCTTCAGTGGATGCTCTTTACCCAATGGTCTTTTCAACAACTTCCGATGTCTCACAACATGATAATCACTCAATCATGTAAAGATCACCTGGCTTGGTGGATGGTCTCCCCTCTAGTACTCCAGGGCAGACCATTTGTTCTTCCTCCTCCTGTTGCCACGGTGACCATGGATGCCTCCCTGATCGGGGGGGGGGCATTTTCAGGGCAGGACTGTCCAGGGCACTTGGCAACCTCTAGAGTACCACCTGCACATGAACGTCTTGGAGATGAGAGCGGTGCTTTTAGCATTGCAAGCTCTTCAGGACTCTCTACCCACTGGGGCTATTGCAATTCAAACAGACAATATGTCTGTAGTGTGGTACATCAACAAGCAGGGCGGAACCAAGTCCTATCCCTTATGTCGAGAAGCACTCAGACTCTGGCAGTGGGTGATCTCCTCTCAACGGTTTCTGATAGCAGCGCACATCCCCGGGAGTCCAACGTCATAGCGGACAGGCTAAGCAGAGCCATTCTCATGCCTCAGGAGTGGTCTCTCAATCAGTCAGTAGCGGACAAAATTTTCCGCTGGTGGGGTCAACCTTGCTGCAACCTTTTCGCAACTCCTCTCAACAGCAAGTGCGACAATTTCTTCACTCTCTTCCCCCTCCCCGGCCACACCCCCAGAGACGCTCTAGTTCACTATTGGCCCCGGGGTCTTCTGTATGCATTTCCACCTTTTCCCCTAATTCCCAAACTAATTCAGAAGGCGACCGCATTGGGATCCAGGATGATCCTCATTGCCCCTTACTGGCCTTGACAAATTTGGTTCCCATTCCTGCATCGTCACCTGCTGGAGCAGCCTTGGAATCTGGACCCAGTGCCAGACCTCTTGGTCCATCAGTCAGATGGGCTGCAACAATCCCTTCAGTCTCTCAACCTCACAGCTTGGTTGCTCCACTTCCAACCTTAGCCAGGCTTCCACATATTTCTCAGCAGGTGCTTGAAATCATCCTTTCTTCGCACAAATCTACCACCAGGAAGACTTATGCTAGTAAGTGGAAATGTTTCTCCTTCTGGGCAGAGGCTAGGAATATAGACCCCTTTACAGCCCCTGTCCATCATGTTCTAGATTTTCTAGCAGAACTTTTTCAAGCTGGTTCCTCGCCTGCCACCATTAGGGTCCAATTAGCTGCTATTGCAAATTTCCATGCTGGCCTGTCAGAAACCAGCATCATGTCCAACAAACTTTGCAAGGCTTTTCTTAAAGGGGCTATTTTGCTTAGGCCCCTGGTCAGAGATCCCCCGCCTCCGTGGGATTTAAACTTGATAATAGCTTCCTTGATTCTCCCTCCTTTTGAACCTGCGGCTTCCTGTTCCTTAAAATTACTCTCCTGGAAGACTCTCTTTTTAGTAGCCATCACCTCAGCTAGGAGAGTTTTGGAGCTTCAAGCCCTCTGTATTCGTCCTCCTTGCCTTGTGTTTCACAAGGATAGAGTGTCACTCAGGACTAATCCTTCTTTTCTGCCCAAGATACCTTCTGAAACAAACCTGAATCAGGCTGTTGATCTACCTGTCTTTTTTCCTAACTATTCGAACAAAGCTGAACAAAAGATCTGAAGTAGGAAGTTCATTTGTCAGCAACCTGTGGGTCTTGGATCCGATATCGGATCCGAGCCGGCAACTTGTTTCAAGCTAATGGATCCGAGCTCCTAGCTCCTCCCTTCACCCATAATCCCCTGCTAACCCTCCATGACCTCAGATCTAGTTTGCCGCGCTTGTGGATAGCTGGATTCCCTTGAGCTCATCAGCTAAGTAGTAACTAACTGTGTTTTTCTGTCAAAATTTTCCTTTTTATTTAAAAATAAAAAGTGTGTAAGTGTTAGGTACCCTTTAGTATATTTACTTTATTTAGTTTTGCCCTCCTTAAGCTGGTCGTTAGTGTGTGCGTGGTGTTTTTTTTTGGGGCCTGTGTGTTTGTGTAGTTATCTTCTTTTAAGTATGGCTGAGGCCCCAAAAGCCATCTTTTCTAAATGTACCGAGTGTGGCCATAAGCTCTCCCCGGCTGATGGCCACACTCAGGCGTCCAGTGCCTTGGGGTTGAACACCTTACCTCAGGCTGTACCATCTGTGCAGCGTTCAACCCCAGGGCACTGAAAGAGCGGAGGTCGAAGCTGGTCTTAGCGGGACTTTTACCCCCAGACTCGGCTTCGGCCTCCGCTGCTCCCGTGGCTCCACCACAGCCTGTGGTTGCTGCCACTCCTGCCTCCCTTCCTCCATCCGGGACTCAAACTCCCGCTAAAGTGTCGGAGGACAGGGAGGCCAGGAGAGAACGGAGGAGAAGCACCACAAGCGGCGGGCCGAGACCTCCGTTTCGGCCCCACCAGCTAAGCGGGCTTCTCCCTCCACTGCTTCTAGGTCTCCTCCTCCTCGGCTCTGATCCCCTTGCTTCTCCCCGGGGCCCGAGGAGGAGGAGACCCGATCCCCGTCGAGGTCATCGAGGCGGCATTCCAGGCCTGCCTCGGTGACCTCTTCGAGATCTACTTTTAGTATGTCCGATGCAGACTTGGACCGGATGATGCGAAGGTTCATCCAGGCCCAGCTGCAGATGGGAGTGCTCTTGCCTCCCCCCCCCACTCCGGGGGGGAGCTCGACACCCTTTTTCCATCCTATTGCTCCTTCTCCGACCCACTATCCGGGTTCGGAGCCGAGCAGTGTTGGAGCCGGGGGTGGGTCGGCGCCGACAGTCCTTGCTACTTCGGATCCAACCCTGCCCTCGAGCCTGTCGGATCCGACCTCTCTGAGCCGTGGCCCGAGCTTCGGATCCGGGGGATTCAGTGTGCCTTCGGCTCCGTCCAGGTCGGAGCGCACTGGTCCTTCGGATCCGATGGTGTCGGCGCTGGCTCCGATCCCTTCATCGGATCCGAGTGGGAGCCGACTTTCGGATCCAATAGAGAGTGGCTCTCCCTCGGCCTTCGATGTTGTGGAGAGGGCTCTGTTGAGAGCATCCGGACCCCCGGTCCTTGTATCAGCTCCTCCCTGCACTCACTCTCTGCTGGGCCAGGCTTCCATCACCCGGCCAAAGGGACAGCCTGCTTCGATGTCACAGATGGTTCCATTGAAACAAGATGTTGCTGGCGAGGCCTCCTCGGACAGCCCCCCCGAGGAAGTGCCCCGCAAGCATAAGTGCAAAAGGAGGCACGTGGACTCCCCTGAGTCCTTAACCGAGGACACGGACTTGGAGGAAGGGGAAGGCTTCCAAAGATCGCCCCCCTGAGGATGTCTCCTTTGGAGACATCATGGAGATGCTGAGGATCAGAGGCGGGTGGTCTGCCCCCAAGTCTTCCTCTGACGAGTCCGTGTTTCTGGAGGCATTCGAGGCAGGCCCATCTACCTCTTGGGTGTCCCCTCCGGCTGACCCCCTGGTGGACTTCATTACCACCAGGGCGTGGAAGGATCCGGACACCGTGGAGCCAATACCTAAACACCCGGATAAAATACTTAGCCCCCCCCCCCCCCTCAGACTGATCACATTGAAGTAAGGGGCCCCCCGTAGATGCCATGTTGACGGCGGCAGCCACGAAGAGGGAATTGGCTCAGGAGAGCCCCTCAGTCCATCCACCGAGCAAAGAGTCCCGTTTGATGGACCGCTTAGGGAAGCGAGTTTTTAGTTCAGCGACCTTCTCGGTAAGGTCTCTGAACTATATGGCACATGTCATCAGGATACTGCAGGATCTTATCAAAGAATACACTGCATCCCCCCTGAGTCCATGTCGGAGGATGACAAGCAGTTGTACTCCACCCGAATGGCCACTCTGAGATCAATTTCAAACACCTCTATGCGGCTATTGTCCCATGCCACAGAGGGAGCCGCTAGGGCTAGCGGAGCAGGCCTAGTCATGAGACGTCAGGCCTGGCTCCGTCATTGTGACTTTGCGGAGCCCTTTAAAGCGTCCTTTGCGAACGCCCCTTTCGATGGTTCTGCCCTGTTTGGCAAAACAGTTCGCGAGACACTTGTCCAGAGTGAGAAGGACGGGAAGACGTTGTCTGCCATCGGAGTCCGCTTCTCTGCTCCCCAGCGGTCCTTTTCGAGGAACCAAAAGGGTCAGAAGAAGATGTGGTTCCGAAAATCACAACATTCCCAACCCGCTCTGGACAACCAGTCCTACCGTGGCAGAGGAGGACAGGGAGGACGCCGCCCTAGGGGCAGAGGGGCTCTGAGAAACTTTGGGTCCAGAGAACCTTTCTCTGAACAGCCCGCGCAGCAGCGCTGAGGGGTTGCCCGGCTGCTCCACTCTGGAGGCAGTCGGGTGGGGGGGCGCTTCTCGAAACACCTAGCGGCATGGGAGTCCATCACGACAGACCGCTGGGTGCTTCGCATTATATCCAGAGGGTACAAAATACTGTTACTCCATGTCCCCAAATCCAAGAACCTCCCCGATGTACCACCCGATCAGAGGGAGGCCGTAGCTGCAGAAATTCAGCAGCTACTAAGAAAAAGAGCCATCCAGCCCGTCCCCCAAGACCAGCTCGGATTAGGGTTCTACTCCAGGTTCTTTTTGGTGCCAAAAAAGACAGGGGACTTGAGACCAATCCTAGACCTTTCCCGCTTGAACCTGTCAGTAACCAAGGAAAAATTCCGAATGGTCACTCTTCAATCTCTTCTCCCCCTTTTAAGGGAGAATGATTGGATGTGCTCCATAGACCTCAAGGATGCGTACTACCACATTTTAATGGACAGACGATCCAGGAGGTTCCTTCGCTTCCGGCTGGGGGCCAGTCACTACCAGTTCAGGGTCCTTCCCTTTGGCCTCACCACAGCCCCCAGGGTGTTCACCAAGGTATTAGCAGTGATTGTGGCCCACCTGAGACTCCAGGGAATACAGGTCTTTCCGTACCTGGACGACTGGCTCCTGACCGCACCAACAAGGCATCTACTTTGCTCAGCCAGAGACTTCTTTCTCTGTCTAGCCCCACAGTTAGGCATTACTATCAACGTTGACAAATCTCTTCTAGCTCCAATGCGGGTCATAGAATTCATAGGTGCCAGAATAGACACCAGAGAGTTGCGAGCCTTCCTAACTCCCGAGAGAATCCGGAACTTACAACTCCATGTGCGGGCTATCCTCCAATCAGAGACTTCACCAGCGGAATTGGTTCTGAGGGCACTAGGCTCCTTGGCGGCAGCGATTACACTCCTTCCATGCGCCCGTTTGAACATGCGGGTACTGCAATGTACTCTTCTAGTGCAATGGTCTTTTCTATCCCTTCCTCTCCACTATCCCATTGCTATCAGCAAGGCTTGCAGGAGGGCACTACTGTGGTGGCTCCAAGCCTCGAACCTCCATACGGGCCGTCCCTTCTGCACCTCTCCCCACGGTGACCACGGACGCTTCCCGCCTCAGGTGGGGGGGGGCATTATTCGGGCAGGACAGTCCAAGGCATGTGGAACGATACAGAGACCTCCCTGCATATCAACATTCTGGAGATGAGAGTGGTGCTGTTTGCGTTGCAAGCACTTCAGGATCTCCTCCCCATAGGAACGATTGCAATTCAGTCGGACAACATGTCGGTGGTCTGGTACATCAACAAACAGGGGGGAACCAGATCTTACCCTCTATGCCATGAAGCCATGAGAGTGTGGGAATGGGCGATCTCCTCCAACCGCTTTCTGATTGCAGCGCACATTCCGGGGAGGACCAACATCCTAGCAGACAAGCTCAGTCGCACCCTTCTTACCCCTGCAGTGGTCTCTCAATCCACTAGTAGCGAAGCAGATATTCGCAACATGGGGGCAACCCTGCTGCGATCTTTTTGCGTCTCCATCAAACACCAAATGTGGCAATTTCTTCGCTCTAATCCCCCCTCCAGGGGAAACTCCAGGAGACGCTCTGGTGCATGCTTGGCCACCCGGTCTACTCTATGCCTATCCTCCTCTACCACTAATGCTACAGCTCTTACAGAAAGCCTCATGGTTGGGGAGCAGGATGATCCTCATTGCCCCATTCTGGCCTCGGCAAATTTGGTTCCCTTACCTGTGGTCTCACCTTGTGAATCACCCTTGGATTCTAGATCCCACTCCGGATCTCATCTCCCATCCGTCGAACTTACCGACCCCAAACCTGGACAATCTGAAACTGACAGCTTGGTTGCTCCAGTTCCACTCCTAGTTAGGACTCCCAGTATCTCTTCACCAGTCAAAGCTATCCTCGTGGCAGCGCATAAGCCCTCCACCAGGAAAGTGTATCACAGTAAATGGAAACGTTTTTCCATCTGGGCGGAGCATCATGATCTAGATCCCTTTACGGCTCCTCTTCCATCTATATTAGACTTCCTAACTGAACTCTTTCAGGAAGGTGCTAGTTGTTCAACTGTCAAAGTGCAATTGGCAGCCATATCACATTACCATGTGGGACATGATACAGGGCCTTTGATGTCGGCCAAATTGTGTAAAACCTTTCTTAAGGTCACCTTTTTACTTAGACCCCCTGTAAAGGAAGCCGTGCCACCCTGGGATCTTACACTAGTTCTTCAAGCCTTGACTGCTCCACCCTTTGAACCCGCTGCTTCAGTAGATCTCAAATTCTTGTCATGGAAAACAGCATTCCTTGTAGCCATCACTTCAGCAAAAAGAGTGTCGGAGCTTCAAGCTCTCTCGGTGAAGCCTCCTTACCTGATCTTTCACCCAGATAGAGTGTACCTCAGGATCAATCCCTCTTTTCATCCCAAAATAGCATCAGAAACCAACATAAATCAATCCATAAATTTACCGGTCTTCTTCCCTAAATATCAGAATAAGGGAGAGTACAAGCTGCACTCATTAGATGTTCATAGGCAGCTTCGTTTTTATACTCATAGGACAGCTGGCCATAGACAATCCGATCAGCTGTTCGTTTCCTTTGCCAAATTTAACTTGGGGAAAGCTATCTCAAAAGTATCTTTATCACGCTGGATTTCTCAATGTATCCTATTGGCGTATCAAGCCTCGGGTAGACCCGCACCCGAAGGAGTTCATGCTCATTCCACCCGCTCCATTTCTACCTCTGCGGCCTTCAAGTCTAGAGTTCCATTGGATGATATTTGTTCTGCAGCCACTTGGGCTTCATCTCATACCTTTATTAACCACTACAAACTAGACGTGCTTTCTAGAGGGAGAGCATCCTTTGTCTCTGCGGTGCTTCGTAATATCCTTCCATGATGGCCACCCAAGGTGCAGGTAGCTGGGGACTCCGTCCCACAGGTTGCTGACAAATGAACTTCCTACTTCAGATTTAGAAGTTATGTACTCACCATAACATTCCATCTGAGTAGGTAGTTTCATTTGTCTGCAACCATCCCTCCTCCTTCCCCCTGGCCTTCTTCGGATCTACTGGTAGTTGGATACCATTTTGTTGGGTATATATTGAGGGGCAAACTCGATCTGAGGTCATGGAGGTTTAGCAGGGGATTATGGGTGAAGGGAGGAGCTAGGAGCTCGGATCCATTAGCTTGAAACAAGTTGCCGGCTTGGATCCGATATCGGATTCAAGACCCACAGGTTGCAGACAAATGAAACTACCTACTCAGATGGAACGTTATGGTGAGTACATAACTTCTAATTACACCAATTGGACGTTCATAGGCAATTACGTTTTTATTTGGACAGGACTAAGCAAACAAGAAAATCGACCAACTCTTCCTGTCCTATGCTGAGGGCAAACAGGGCCTGCCAGTTTCTAAAGTAACCTTATCCAGGTGGTTGTCCTCTATTATTACTTTGATTTATCAGCTGAGACATAAAGAACTCCCTACTAAACCTAAAGGTCATTCCACCAGAGCGTTAGCTACTTCGGTAGCTTTTCAAGCTAGACTACCAATGGAATCTATTTGTGCTGCAGCCACATGGGCCACTCCTCATACCTTCATTTCACATTGTAAGCTGGATATGGTCTCTAGGAGTAGAGCTAATTTTGGTTCCACTGTGCTCAAGAGTCTGTTCCGATGAGCCACCCAGCACTAAGGTGCTAGGGACGCTGTCCCAACCAGCAAGAATGAAGGCGAGATAGACAACTTAACATTAAGAAGTTATGTACCTACCATAACGTTCCATGTTAGTTGTCTTCTTCTCGCCTTCTTTCTTGCGTCCCACCCTCCATCCCCCTAGCCTGGACAGACCGAAAAGAGTCCCTTTTTGAGGCCTTCTTCCTCCGCCTGAGTCTTATCTGGGTTATGTCCTCCTCTGTTTTAGTACTGTAGGTAAACCTTGTATTTTGAACAGGTGTCCTTAAAATTTTTTCTATGGTGTTAGCTCTGCCAAACAAGATCTGGGTATCTAGCGCCAAGCATTTTGGGTTAAGGGGAGGCCTCGAGCCAGTAAATAGCTCTCAAGCTTTAGTAGATGGCCGAGTTGGAGCCGAGGATCGGCTCCGAACCCAACCAGCAAGAAGGAAGGCGAGAAGACAACTAACATGGAACGTTATGGTAGGTACATAACTTCTTATTTCCTTACAAAAGTTTAGGTAGACTGTCTCTAGTAAACTTTCTTAGACTGTTACACAGTATTAAATTTGCTCGATGTAACCTTTCTAGTGAGTGGTTACTGCATCATGTTCTTTGTCCCATTCACCAGATTTTAGTTTCGTAAGGGATTCCATGAGTTGCCTGCTTCTGAGATCAGCTTAATATGTCCCTACTTGTGTGCCTGTGCTTCACAGTTTTTGATAGAATTATGTGATGGTCAGTTTGAAATGGATATAGAGATTATACCTGACTTGATCGAAAAGAAGTCTGGAGTAAGAGTTTGGGATGTTGATAAAAGTTGGATATTTCATCTTATATGACCTTTTCTCAGTTAACAGTAGTGCCAGCATATTCAGTTGAACGTTATCACAACTTCTCATGTGGTCTTTTCTGTGCTAATAATTTAAGATCACCTTTCATGTGGCTTTTTTTTTCAGTAAGGTGCAAACTTATTGAGAATTACAATGTTATCATAACTTATAATTTAGTCTTTACTATGTAGTACTGAAAAATCTGCAGAACTTCAGGTCAAGTAAGAAACAGTGCAGGTGCAGTAGCATGAAAATGGTCTTTTCTGAGCATATTGCCTCATAGTTTCATTGTGTTGTGTTATGTTACTTTTGTTTTTCAATACTCCACTGTATGTTACAAACGTCATGTTTTTAATATTAGGGATTTAAGGAACAGGATTCCATTTTCTGATCTGTTCTTCTTTATTTACAGCAAAGAGAGACAGAATTTGAAGAAAGTCTGGGAAAAGGAGATGAGCCAGTGGTAAGAATTGTATTTGCTGCTGTTTGATACAGCTACATGTTACATACCAGTTGCAATTTTGGAAAACTTCTGATTCCTTCTTATTGAATAAATGTTAACAGATATTTAATCTTCATCAGTTTGGATATTTCAGTTTGTTTAAGGTACATACTTTTCAGTATTGCTAGTTTAGACATGTCTTCATTTTTTGATGTTTTAAAAATGTCTGCAGTTATTGTCTCTTGTTGTGTGTCATTGTACTTTCATTGCTTTTGCATTACCACAGGCTCCTTGGATCTTACATCTGGAGTACTGTTCAGTGGGTATGTCTGATTTGGATACCTTTACCTTCTGTTTTTAGTCAGGCTGCTTTTCTAAGAAGTTGCTACACATGGGAATATACAGGCCCTCCTTCTGTCATGTTATATCCCATCCTCGGCATGAGAGCCTAGCTCCCCCCTCTTAGCCTTCTGATTCTTTCTTGCCACTCTCATAATTGAGACGTCATTAACTGCTACAAGAAAGTTTTAATTTTCAGACTTCAGATATTTTTATTGAAATGTTTTGTTTTGTTTTTTTTAAATATGATTAATTATATCAAAGTGAAATAAAAAATAAATATTTTAGGTTAATAGAAAAAAATCATATAAAAAAAGAACATCACACCAACAAAACCAACTATTTACATGGGCGCCTAAACTAACAAACACAGTTTGTCTTTAATAAATGAGTTAAGTTCATACAATATGTCAGTCACTTCTCTCTAATATTTCCACAACTTTTTGCCAAGATGTAATAGGAGGTGATCCTTTCCATTCTCTTCTTAATGGTTAATTCCATTTGAGAAACCGCAAACACCATGTTTTTGAAGTCTTTAAATGTTGGAGATGACTCGCTCTTCCAATTAATTGTAATTATCTTGCGAGCAATAGCTAGAAGTGTCCATAAAAGTCAAAATTGTGATCTAAAAATGCATGGTGGTATAGGTGCATTAAACAAAATTAAAGATTTAGATAGCTGGAAGGTATCATTAAATACTGTTTGTAAAAAATAATTTATTTTATTCCAAAAAGTTTAAGCAAGTAGCGATCAAAAGACAGATGTTGCCAATTGGCCTTTAACTTCCATTTTGTACCTCCAACATCCTATTTCTTGCTTAAACATTAACTCACTTTTATGAGGTGTTATAAAAGTTGTATGAAGAAATTTCCATGAAAATAACCTCCATTGAATTGACAGGGAAGTTTGATGAGAGTATACAAGTATTAATCTTTTATCATTATTATTAGGAACATTATTAATTACTTTATAATAATCCCCAAATTTTTCTCTGCAATATATTTTTGTACTTTTAACTGTTTTATAAATATTTGACAAATATATTTTTCTTTGAACAATATGATTTCCTAAAACAGATGTTCTGTAAACCTAGGAACTTTTTGCCTAGTGGTTGGATTCATTAACTCTAATCTGCTTATAACATATTGTCGCAGATCCTATACTACTAACCAGATGTTGCTATCTAAATTAAATTTATTGTTAACTTGTTGCATTGTTAAAAGTCTGTCAGTTAGTATCTATTGATGCCAATATATTAAATCCTTTTCTTTTAAATTTTGATTGTAGCTACATCAAAGGTGTTAATTTTATTCTTAGCACAGGCAATAGGAAATAGCATAAATGCCATTGCTTTAATATCAGAATTTTTACTTGGATAGTTACTGAACACTTTAATGTTTCAGACATAAATTTAGACATTATATGCTTGTTATTATTATTGGCTATACATTCTCTCACGATCCAAAGAACATTAATAGATACCATATCTGTGTGTTGAGGCGACACTGAATGACTTGAATTTAACTAGATGCTTTATTGCAGTTGTTTCCATATAGCTGAATATGTAGTATTTAAAAATAAAGATATTGTCGTTATGATAGATGACAGTACATAGATCTCAACAATATCAGGAAGATTTATGCCCCCCCACCTCCCAGTCACTTATGTGGTGATTAATAGCTAGTCTGGGTTTGTTAGGATGCCATAAGAAATTTAGCATTATTTTATTAAATTGATTTATATGTTTTTTTAGAAGGGAAAATAGAGGTGGCTTGTAGAAGATATAATATTTTTGGAAAAGTCATCATTTTAATTATATAAAGTCTATCCTCTATAGTAAAAAAGAATTTGTTCCATTTTTGTATGAGTATTTAAATGTTTTAATATATTATAATTAGTGATATTTATTTCATTCATTGGTTAATGTAATCTCTAGATATTTGATTTATCAAGAGGTATATATTGAAAAAAAATTGTTTAAATCTTTTTTATCAGAATTTGTAAGCAACAACTTTGTTTTACCTTCATTAAATGTAAGGCCAGTAAAGTTCTGAAAAAAAAATCAATTGACTTCAATAATGCTATTCATGATTTATCACTGACATTTAGGGTTATTAAGATGTTATCAGCAAAGAGCTGAATCTTTTAATCCCAGAAGTGTCATAGTCAGCAAAGCAGGCAGTAAAACCAGTGGAAAATAACTTTATTAAAATAGGGGATTAATAGTTTACTATTTGTGTTGTTCATGTTGCACATTCTTTTGGTTAAAAGAGCTGAATCTTCATTTCTCGTGTGTTCCTAATTTGTATACCTTTAATATTCAAACTTATCATGATATAGATTGCGAAGGGTTCTGTGACCAAAGCAAACAATAGTGGGGATGAAGGACGACCCTACCTTTAGTTATTGTTATAGTGGTAGAAAGACATGAACCAGTCTTAACATAGGCTGAAGAATTTTCAGAAAGCGATTTTATTAACTGTGCAAACTTATGTGAACAAACATTCTTTTAGGGCTAATATTGAGTAATTCCAATTAACTGAATCAAATGCATTGTTTATATATAGACTCACCAGGGTCATATTTCTTTTTTTTGAGAGTTATATAATCAATGAATGTAAGGATTCTTTTAATACTGCCAAAAGTAGTTCTACCATATATGAAACCAGTTTGGTCCTCATCTATTAACAAATAAAGAAACTGTTTAATCCTGTCATTGTGAATTACCATAAATATTTCATAATCAATATTTAATAGAGATAATAGGTCTATAAGAAGAACATTCATTTGCACTTTCTCTGATTTCATAATTTGAGATATTACTGTATATTTCCAAGGAACCCACGGTGGTGGTGCTGCAGTAGCGTTGTCGCCTCACAGTAAGACGCTGTCCGGTTCAATTCTCAGCTAGAGCGTCTTCTGCGTGGAGACATGCGTGAATGGGCGTAACTTCGTTGAAGGTTGTGCATCAGGGCTGGTAACTCGGCATGTAAAAATCAACTATCAATCATTAGCGGACCGGAGTTCCGCTGTGGCGACCCTTAACCGGGAAAAATCCGAAAGACACAACAACAACTTTATATTTCCAAGAAGGAGGTTTATCAAAACCTTCCATTACTAAATTAAACACGTTTAATAATAGTACTGAAGTTTCTTTGGTTAGTAATATGAGCATTTCTGGAATAATATTGTCTGTACCAGGAGCTTTATTAAGTTTTAATTTATTAATATGAGGTTTAAGCTCATTCATTATTATTTATCAATTAATTTTATATGTTGTTCTAATAACTTAGTTTTGATATTTTCCTTCAAAAAAGATCTTATTCTGTTTAAAGGTTCTACTTTTATACTTTGCGAATTAATATTATAGAAATGTATTTTAAAGGCTTCCAATATTCCTCCTAAATCTGATACTTTTTTATTGGTGCCTGTAATATGTATTTATTTTATCTGATTTAACTTTATTATCTTTTTAGTTCTGTTAGCTGTTCTTTTCTGATATCTAGGATTCATTGAATAAGAACTACAATTAATCGTCTCTAGATGTGTCATGTTTTTATGATGCAATATTTCTAAATATTTTTTATTTAACTCTTCCAATTCATTAGTTAAGTGTTTCTTCCCTTTTTGAATGTTAAGTTTTATCTTATCAATATTTGTAAGTCCAGTAAATTTTTATTCCATTGTCTTCTCTTGTTAATATACCATGTTAGAGTGTTGCCATATAAATATCGCTTCAGTGAGTCCCATACATATACTTTTGAAGAATCTTCAGTGTAGTTAATTTCTAAAAACATTTAAATTTCTTTAATATAAAACTCCTTAAAATCTTTTAATTGTGTTATATAAGACGATTGGATGGGAGAAAGGAAGTTCACCCCGGGGATCACGTCATTCGCCGTGCTAGACAGGGGTCCAGGGAAGTAAATCGTGTGGGAAGAAATAGCCAGGGAATTGTTATGGCAAGGCTTGTATAGGCCCTAGGGCCGATAGCCTAGTACCAACCTATGAACCTATAAGAACGTGTTTAGTAATAGCTAACTTTTGACTTTAGTTTACTTCTAAATCAAATGTAATGGCATTGTGGTCTGAAATTGGACATGTAACTACTTTAACTTTGTCTAACTTTATAGCCAAGTTCCTTGATTTATATACTCCATCAGTTCTTGAATGAGTGCCATGATGATAAGAGTAGTATGTAAAAAAACAAGGAATCCAAATTAGCATATTTGTTTATATCCACTATATAAAACATGTCAGTGAAGTCAGATAAAGCCCTAGATGTTGCTGTTTTCTATGTGTATTTACAGTGTTTGTATCACTGTCGTTCAGTATACAGTTAAAATCCCCAGCAAGTATTACATTTCCTTTAGAATGTTGAGTAATGTCTTCCATCTGCTGCTTAACTACTTTAAGTCATAGGCCAGGTATTCAATAAAGATTCACTAGAGTGTATAGTTTTCTATTTATCTCTAATGTTACCATACAAAGCATTGCTGACTTATCTTGCTAAGCATTTAAAATCTTGGACATTAAAGTGAAATTTTTCCAAAGAGTCTTTTTTTATGATGTGAGCTATCTAAGACTGTATAATTGCTAAAATTTAATCTGTCTAACTCTTCTTGTAAAAGATGTTTTTCCTGTAAGAATATAATCTATGCATTAAAGATTTTCAAAATTTGAATTAGACTTCCCCTTTTACTGCTATTGTTTAAGCTATTAACATTAATGGAAATACATTTCATACATAAGCTATTATTTACAAAGTTTTTAGCCATTTATTTGTAATTTTACCAGAGAGAATGAAAAAATTACTAGAGAGAGTGACTTGATTTCATCCAATAAAGCAATAGTTCTATAAGTTGCAGACACCCAATAAGAAAGAAAAAAGAAATAATAGATCAACATTTTATTAAAAAAATAATCTGTACAATCAATGGGAGGAAAAGTACCCCACCCTTGAATAGCTAAGCTATTCAAGCATGCCCTCTAATAACCCTATCCAAGTCATCTCTTAGTCTGAAAAGAAAGTTTCAATTCTCAACAGCCAGGAAACTTAAGCTTAGAAAAAGTGTTGCTATTCGATCAGGAGCCAAGACTCAGACTAGTGTTGTCTTTGCTTCTTATGAGAGGAGCAGAATGTGAAGTAGTGCAATAAGAGCTATAGAATTTCAAACCCTGGCTCTAAAAGACACAGGAGAGGCAAACGTTTGACTTGCTTTGCCTGGTGCAAGCAACAGTGGTAGGATCCGTCAAGTCTTATGCTGAGCATAAGCAGAAAGAAAAACATGCAGGTATCCCATTCACCTAAGCCTATCTTTAAGACAGCCTCAGAGTCCCTGGGTTTTACAGCCTCTTTCTTTACTCAAGAAGGCTCAAGTTTATGCCTAGCATCATCTCAGCATCTGTTTTGGTATGTGTAAACAGTGCTCTTCCCCAAATTAAATGGCCAGAGAGCACTGTGACAGCTGGATGCTTCTGGGGGGCACATTCTCATGATTTCCTTGATAATAGCTTCACAGATGCATTCAGAACAGAGGAGAAGACTCTTCGATCCAGATCTATCAGGGTTCAGTAACTATCAAGGCATCCTACTTTAAGGATTATTGGACAGATCCTTGACATCAGACATTTTTTTGATGGATCTTACAGGTGTAGGAATGCATTCTTAGGTAATTGCATCTGCATCAGCCCAAACATTTAAATGTTCCTGTGTTGCTTTTGGCATCACATCTCTGATAGCTAGTGTTTTGTCACTTAGCACCCAGTATTTGCCCCTTATGGATGACTTCCATATCCATGCCAGCCGATGGTTCATGATCTTGCCTAGACTGGTACTGAGGCAGGGAGAATTTCTTCCAGTCTGCCTCAGAGTTCTTTGGAATGAGTGTTAGACAACTCGGAGGCCTTTACCTGTGCAATGGACAATGTCAGTTAAACTGCCTCCAAGATGGCCTCTACTTTGGAGAAACATTCAAACTTCTGATGTTCATCATTGGCTCGTCTCTGGTCCCTGTTCCTTCTCCCAGGAAATGTGTCAGTTAGCCTGTGGAAGAGGTGGAGGAAGAGTGGCCTACAGCTATATCCAATCTATGGATGCTCTGTTTAAGGATGCAGTTTATGCAGCCTGAAAAGATGCACACTTCTTCTTCAGATGGCAAGAAGGTCTATGCTCTGTAAAAGCCCTTGGTTAAGTAGAGTGTGATATTTTTGAGACATTCTGTTTGCACTGTTTGCAGCATATTTTTCAGAGAGGGGAATCGTTTGCTACCTTGCTTGCCAATTAAGAAGTCTAAAATCTTGGACTATGTGGGCAAGAATGTTTTTTTTTCCTCTGCACTTTGGGACTTGGGTATCTCAGCTTCTTCTTTCTGCTGTCTAAGTGCCTGACCTTCTTGCGGATCAGGCAGTAGAAAAGGCTCCAGCCCTTCCTGAATCTGGATGAGCTGGTCGGGACCCTTTTGTGATGGCCTCCACAACTGGCTGTCTTGTAGCACACTGTAATTTTGATTGCCTTGATATGTTAGGTAAAGAATCGAGCTTAGACACTTGCTTGTGCAGGATGACCTGGTTAAGTTAGAGCTCAGGCTGGCTGTTCTACATGTTCTTTCACTGGGAATTTGTCTTTGCTTGTAAGACCACCAGAAGATGAATCATGCCCTCGCTTCTGCAGATTTTTATAAATCCCCCTAGCCCCTGTTTCTATATTCATGCCAGCCTGACAAGTAAAGGAGATTTGTCAGACATCAGACATTACCTCCAGCTGTGCTTGCCTTTCCTAGGAGGATATCTCCACCACCTTATCAGCAACAACCCTGATTGCAGTCAGTGCCAGAGAGTAAGCTTTCTGAGTTTGCCACAACTTGGAGGACCATCTTACAAGATTAGTAGATGATGATTATGTCCATAGGTGGCTTCATCTTAGATCTGTTAGGTCCTTTGTCAGAAATAACTCTTCCTGGAGGGCCAACTACCTCTATAGAGCTCTTGGGACAAACACAGTCTTACCCATTAGGGATATTCTAGAGGCTGCCCTTCCTTTAAAATGAAGCCAAGGGCTGAACTTGTTGCCTTTTCATAGTCCTGCAAGAGATAGGAAAGTTCCATCCTGTCGGGATTTCATTGAGTACAATTCAGTATGTTAAGATCTTGAATAGTCTTATTGCGTTATACCTGTGATGTTGCAGACACATTGATGTTGTTGTTGGACATGATGGATTCCTTTTGGTCGCAACACTGTCTGAATTCAGTAGTCAGTTTGCTGTTGGAGGGGACTATTTTCATTAAAAATTGCTGCTGTTTGCTGTCTGTTCTTCATTGTTCTTCATGCAAAGTGTTTATCAGACTGCTAGCAATTGTCAGAGTTCTTGCAGGTGGTTAGAATATTTATCAGCTGCATCAAAGCCTGAAACATCTGTATTGCTGGGTGAAAAGGACATCCAGCTGTAGGAACAGTGGCATTGTTCAGAACTAATTACATGATGGTCATTTTGTCTTTTCTCTCTGGAGACACTGAAGTGTCTAACTTAGCTCTTGGAGAGGATTAATCAGCTTCTTGCCAAAGTGATGATAGAAACAATTTTATTTCCCCAGATTAGGGCACTGCGGTGTTACTTGAGATTCATCTTCTTTCCCCAGAAGACTGAGATCCCTTGACTTATTTTGTACTTAAAAAAAGCTAAATTGCTTCAACCAATTCAAGAAAGTTAAAGCCACTTTCTCTGAGTGCAGTTTCTCTATTGGAGGAGTGGAGCTTGGTATTCATCATAGTGATTGCTGCTGCAGTCATATTCTGTGTGGTGGGATTTTTGCTGCAGGTGGACACCTGTTCCAACAGGAATTCCGGAGCAGGACTAACATACCCTTCCCAGACACCAAATTGCCTCTCACAACCAGGAATTCAGCCTCAAGAAAGAGTGCAATCCATGCCAGAAAGTGATACCAGCAAGCCTGGTGTTTGGAGTGTCTTATTTCCCTGCTGCCTTGTATCAAGTGAACTTGAACTTGGGGATCCTACTCTGGCTAAGCCAGGACACCCAACAGTCACTACAGACTCCTCAGATGTAGCTCATTGAGGGGAGTACTCAGGAAAAATGAAGATCCAAGGAACCTGGGACAAACCTTAGAAGAAAAAAATGCATCAGTATCAAAGAGGTGATGGGATTAATTTTGCTCATAAAAGCCTTCAAACAGACTTGATAGCCAGAAACCCTGCATATCCTAAAAGACAATACTGCCATACTGTGGGATGTCAGGAAGCAAATGTAAACTTTCACCTCTTATGCATGCTGGCAGGCTAGCTATGGAGGCATTGTACTTAGCCTGGGATTCAGGTATCAAAATCAAAATAGACGTTATTGTCATTTAGGACTACACAAGTGCAGCCTAAACAGAATTCCAAGTATCAACTCACCAGAGAGTACATAGGAAGCAAGGATAACGGGAATAACAGTATAACATTTCAATTTTAAAAAGATGTGTTCAAAAGTATGATCGTCAAGACTTATGTCCCTCTCAGAACATTCTAGAAGACCATTTGAGTAGAATTGAGGCAGACCTTCATGAAAAGATGTTGAACAGGGGCATATTTCTGAATAGGCTGCGCAGGTGAGGGCTTGCCACAAGTAAACCTTTTTGCTTCACCAGAAAACAGCACAGAAGCACTTGCACCAGTACATCAGACACAGGGCCCTGGCAGCAGATGCCTTCTCAATATAATGCTGAGATCTTCTGTATGCCTTTCTTCCATTCCATTTTCTCCCCAGGTTAACACAGAACATGGAGGAAGCCAGGCTAAAGTGCTACCTTTAGTTCCCTTTAGGCTGAGGTAGCGCTGACTATTTATCATTAATAGGTATTGTAAGGACAAAGCCTGTTCTGCTGCCCCACTGTCCGGACTTCTTGACACAAAACAAGGGATGATTTCTGTGTGCAACCTGAAGACCCTAAGGCTGACAGCTTGGATGATCTATTGTCTGTTTTCTGAGGATATGTTTTCTGTTGCAGTGGATATAAAAAGTGTACACACCCCAGTTAAAATGCCAGGTTTTTGTGATATAAAAAATGAGACCACAATAAATAATTTCAAAACTTTTCCCACATATAATGTGACCTATAACTTGTACAGTTCAATTGAAAAATAAACAAATCTGTTAGGGAGAATAATATAAAAAATAGGAAAAAGTACAATAAGCTGGTTGCATAAGTGTGCACACCCTTAAACTAATACTTTGTTGAACCACCTTTTGATTTAATTGCAGCATTCAGTCTTCCTGGGTACACACCTGCCATCAATTAAAGAGACTCTGATTAACCCCAAAAAAAGTTCAACTATCGTAGTAGGATTTTCCTGACATTTACTCAGTTGCCTGCTACAGCAAAAGCCATGGTTCTCAGAGTTTACAGAGCATCAAAAGGTACAAAAAATGTCCTCGGCATTGGATATACCATGGAACACAGTGAAGACAGTCATCAAAAAGTGGAGAACATATGAGACAACAGCAACATTGCAAAGAAATGGACGTCCCTCCAAAATTAATGAAAAGACCAGACAAAACTGGTCAGGGAGGCTGCCAAGAGACCTACAGCAACACTGAAGGAACTGGAGGAATTTCTGGCAAGTACTGGTTGTGTACTACATGTGACAACAATCTCCCGTATTCTCCATATGTCTGGGTGGGCTATGGGGTAGGGTTGCAAGACGAAAGCCTTTTCTTACACAGAAAAACACACAGGCCTGGCTAAAATGTGCAAAACAATACATCAAGTCTCCAAAGGCATGTGGGAAAATACGGTTTGATAAGACTAAGGTTGAACGCTTTGGCCACAATTCCAAAAGGTACATTTGGCGCAAAAACACTTTGCATTACCAAAATAATACCAAAATAATACCATCCCCACAGTGAAGCATGGTGGTGGCAGTATCATGCTTTGCGGTTGCTTTTCTTCAGCTGGAACTGTGGCTTTAGTCAAGATGGAGGGAATTATGAACAGTTCCAAATATCAGTCACTTTTGGTCCAAAACCTTCAAGCATCTGCTAGAAAGTTGAAGATGAAGAGGAATTTCACCTTTCAGCGTGACAATAACCCCAAGCATACATCCAAATAAACAAAAGAATTGGCTTCACCAGAAGAAAATTAAAGTTTTGGAATGGCCCAGCCAGAGCCCAGACCCAAATCCAATAGAAAATCTATGGTGTGATCTGAAGAGGGCTATGCACAAGAGATGCCCTCGCGATCTGACAGATTTGGAGCACTTTTGCAAGGAAGAGTGGGCAAATATTGTCAAGCCAAGGTGTGCCATGCTGACTCCTATCCAAGAAGACTGAATGCTGTAATTAAATCAAAAGGTGTTTCAACAAAGTATTAGTTTAAGGGTGTGCACACTTATGCAACCAGCTTATTGTAAGTTTTTTTATTTTTTATATTTTTTTCCCGTAACGCATTTGTTTGTTTTTCGATTGAATTGTACAGGTTATAGGTCACATTAAAGATGGGAAAAGTTTTGAAATGATTTATTGTGGTTTCATTTTTTATATCACAAAAACCTGGCATTTTAACAGGGGTGTGTACACTTTTTATTTCCACTGTATGTGGTAGACTAGGAAAATGAATACAAGGGAATCATAACTAGGAAAAGGGCAGTAATTCTTCCTTTGGTGCCAGACAGAAGGCCTAGACTGTAACTAAACTGTGTTTGGATCTCAAATACCTGTCAGACCTTTATAGTTTAGTATTGCCTTATGCCTTGCTAACATAAGTCTGCAGTTTCAGCCTGCCTACCTTGGAACTCCCCATCTTTATTCTATTGTGAGTAAAGCAGTTAAGAGTCTTTCACCATTAGGCCTTCCAAGAAGGTAATGCCTTCACCATGGGACCACAGCTGTGCGTTAGAAATATTGCCATTACCACCATTTGAGGCAGCAGGTGCTGCACCCCTGAAATGTATGACCTGAAGAATTGTCATTTGCAATCAAATGTTGCCAGAAGGATATCAGAACTGCAGGCCCTCATGTGCAACCTTTTGTCATCTTCCACAAGAACAGTGTAGCAGTCTGCATCTGTCCCACTTTAACGCCCAGTGTTTCTCCAGGTCAAGTCATTAATCATCCTTTGTTCTACACTACCCTACAGAACACTGGAAAAAGATCTTGCATGCCCTGCATGTATATATACAACTGAAAATTTACCTTTAAAGGGCAAAAAGAGAAAGGAAGTAAGAACAGTTAGTCGTAGCGTTTTAAAAGTTGGGAGAGCAGGTTTGTCATTACTTAATAGCTGTCTCTCCTCTGTTATTTCCATAACAAGACTGTGCCAGGGCATGTTAGAGCTTAGTCCACAAGAGCCTTCCACAGTGTGCATATCACCCAGACCGTCTTGGAAGCACATTCCTGGTCATCTATCAACACTTTTTCTAAGCATTATAACAGACCTCTAGAACGCGGGCAGGATTTACCATGGCCACACCACAGGGTTTTTATAGAGCCAGCTACTGGTTCTTAAATTCTAGAAATTTTTCCAATTGTTATAACTACTAGAGCAGTGAACAGTATGATGAACATTGTATAGCTATGTTAGGAAGTTACAATAATTCTGGATATTAGAATTCCTTAACTGTTGTGTTAACATTTCCCTCCATCCCTTCTCTTCTGTTTTCATTTTCTGTAATCTTTGTGTGCTTGAGGTGAATATCTAGCCATCTGCTCTTTAACGTCTCTCTATTTTACCCTAAATGGTGCTGCCCTTCCTCAAGTTGACCTAGTCTGGCAGTTGGCACAAAGGGTTAAGGCTGTAAGCTGCAGTCCCTGTAGTACAGGATTTCATTCCCTCGGCCCTCATTTGCCTGCATTGTGACCTTGAGCAAGTCGCTTAACTAAACAGTGCTTGGGGGCAACTGATAATTCGGACTAGGCTCCTTAATGGTGCCCTGGATTTTAAGGCTAGTAAGCCTGTGAACTCTGAGTGAATAAACTCAATTATCTGGAGATGTTGCTTTGCTTTTCTTTTGGTTGAGCTTCCATTCTTGGAGTATATGCCATCTGGACATCTTGTGCTGTGGTTTCTGCCTGGATCTCTGGAGCCGATAGGCACAAGAAAGAGCTCAAAATGGCATGGATGGATGTCTTCCTTATACCATAGATGTGAGATGTGCCACTGACCACTTGAGGATGTCCACTGTGCTAGGAAGGAGAAAGGCAGTGGAAGCTGGGCTGAATTTTGGGCCTTTTACTGTGGCTGTCCTAAATGTTATCACTAGTGAAGGAGTGAACATACTCTAACATATACGCTTATTGTTCTTAACTCAGCTGCAACTGTATATGCTCATTATAAGGATCGTTTCTATATTTTTCTCTCTTCTGTGCATGCTGACCATTTGCGTCGCTCCTGTGAATATCTGTGAATATACTGTAGTAAAATCATAATCTGTGCAGTTGCTGGCGGTTTCTCCTTTAGAAATACAGTTTCCCACTATATGTCTAGGTAGTGCTCAGTGGTTCTGTGGGCAATGTATTGAGCAAGGTTGGCCGCTTACCTCTGCAGTTGGTGTGGGTGGTGTAACCCACAATAAAAATTCCTACCCCCCCCCCCCCATAACAAGACATGTTAATTCTGGTCTCCAGGGGTAATCGTGAAATATACACCCCCAAGAAATATATACCAGCTACACTTTATCCAAACGCAAAGAGACCCTACACTTTCTCGTGTCTGGAATGGTCCCCAGGAATGTCTGTTGTGCAAAACTCAGAGGGAGGTTACAAAGGAAAGTCTATTTTTTCACTCTCCTTAGATGATTCCTTCAGCACCTTGGTTGCTAATTAAATCCTGGCCTGCTGGATTATCTTCAGGTCAATCCTTGTGTGCCTTGAAGCTAGCTAAAGTCATAACGATTATTGCTGCATTATATTCATAAAATAAGAGATTAACTGTATGTGGGTGTCCATCCTCTGGATGGATCTGGAAGATAATAGTGCCCCTTAGGGATTCAGGGTTACCTTTATGTTATTGTCATCATAGAAACTGTGCTGTAAAGGAATGAGCAATCCACATCATCTTTAGTTCTTTTTCTGCTGAAGCGAATAGCTGTGTGTCTGTGTGTCTGTGTTGTTTTTTTTTTTTCTGACAGACCTGAAGCTCGATATGTACCTTTTTTGGCTTTTTATTCAAATCTTTTTTATTGCTAGGTGTTCCTACAGAGGAAGCCTACTAAATAATGTAAACACTAAAAAAATGGAGGGACCAAAAAATATCTACAGGTAGCAATGGATGCCCAAAGCCTTAAAGACCTAGTGAGTTGTTATACCCAAGCATACAACTATTGCTTGCACCTTCCCTTCTCAGGTTGGGATCGTTTGTCCTCAGCTGCAGTTTGAGCACTGTTTGTTTTAAAAGAAACTCCTAGTGAGGAGCTAAAGTTAGACAATGTGTACCAGCTTCTATCAAAAATCATAGCTTTGTTTTTGCATGAATCTCAGATCTCTGATCCAAGATTTCATGTTGTAGAGAAGGGAAAGTTGCAGCTAGCTGTTGTTTGCCATTAATCTATAGTGGGTATACCCCAGGATGTTCATCGTGTTACACTGCTGCAGTCATTACACTTGGGTTATCCTGCCGTTAGGCGGTTCCCCAGTCGGCCTGAGTTCCAAAGTCTTGGTCCGGCGTCGGTTGCTGTCGCCTCCTCCCTGACGTCAGTGCGACAGGGATATATAAGATGCAGCCGATGCCATTTTCTTCAGTCTTTCTTGACGCGTGGTGCCCGAAGCAAAAGCAGTTCACAAGTGCCGGTTGGCTGACTCCTGAGATTTTCATTCCGAATCCAGAACTAAAGTCTTCTGCAAAGCGGAGTACCTTGTTGGGGAAACTTTCTTGCCTCAGACCGATGTCAGTAAAAGTTAATAACTGTATTTCTTGTGGGAAGCAAATACCTCATAAGGATTTCCATTCTTATTGTATCCCATGCCTAGGCCCAGACCACAACGTCACTGGTTGTCGGTTTTGTGCTAGGTTTAACAAGCGCACTATTAAACGTAGGTTTGATTTTGCCCGACATTATTTTGGAAGAAAATTCAATTATACCATGCTGTCGGAACTTCCGACGACCAGAATACATAAAAAGGGCAAAGACAAGGATAGGCATCCGAGGCCCAAAACTGATGACGAAGCTTCTTCTAGGCCAGTCGCCGGTTCTCCAGTTTTCAGCGAGGCGCCTTCGCAGCCTCTGATGACCGCTTCTGTAGAACCACAGGCCGCCTCTGACTTCCACATGGAGATGGCTGGGCCTTCGGACGCACAAGTTATTCAGACTACCGAAACTACTCCTTCAGAGGGATCCGGAGTAGCTGAACAACTCGCAGTTTCAGAGGGTGTTTTCAGACCTACTCAGTTAAGCATTATATCTTCTGCTAAGTCTAAACCTACTTTAAAAACAAAGAAACAAATACAGCATTCTCCAGGACAGGCCTCCATGCCTAAGAAACAAATGCTCAAAATGGCCGAAGACCTAATCACTCTGATCAGGGGTTCCCATCCCCCTCCTGAAAAAAGGCCTAGACAGGATGCAGACTATGACTCATCCGACCAGGTATCCATCTCTTCAGATTCATCCTCAGACCTAGGATACTCCTTACCCCCTTATGAGGATTCTGATGCTGAGGAATCAATTCCATCAGCCTCTCTGCCTGAGGACTACTCCTTTGGGGAAACCTTACATACCATGAGGGAGCATTTTTCCATTGGGAAGGCCAGGATTACTCAGAATCCAAGAAAAGGCTCAGAGACTTCCTTTTATTACCTCAACACAGACCCCTTGCTATTCCGCCAGTGTTAGATATTGTGGATGATGTGTATACTGAATCCAGCTTAAATCCTGATTCTTTACCTCTAGCCCCAGTTAAGCCTGACAGATACTACAGAGTCCCTGACTCGCACAAATTTCTTTATAAAAGCCCTGTTGCTGACTCTGAAACTATTTCTCAGGGACCCAAAGGGGTTAAGGCCTCATCAGCAAAGAATCCAGTCCCCTCTGACAGAGATTCCAGAGCATTAGACAGATGGGGGAAGAAAGTATATACGTCTGCAACTTTAGCAATGAGGGCCTTAAATTGCCAGTTTCACATGTTAAAATATCAGCAATTTTTGATCTCAGTTGAAACAAAAAATGATACCAGATTCAGATCCTCCCTAATTTAAAGGAAATGCAGGATTTATTGCATGCAGCTAAATAAGTGGGAAAACACACTTTGCAATGTGGTTTTGATTCTTTAGAGGCCTCCTGTAGAGCAGCTGTTACAGGTTCTGTCATTAGAAGACATGCTTGGTTAAAAGAACATACGTTACCAGCTCATGTTAAAGCAAAACTATTGGATGCACCTTTGCCGCAGGATGTGTTATTTGGAGTTGAGACAGAAGAGGTATTAAAGAAAATGGAGGATAAGGCAAAATCTATGCAAATGGTGAAGGATTTCTTACAGGTTCAGCCTCCTCGATTTAGCAGAAATTGGCCAACAAAGAATTAGTCCTTTCCAGTTTCAGACAGACCTCAAAGGGGCAAATACAGACGTCCAAGAGGTAGAGGTCAGCCACAAGGCTCTTACAGGCCTCGACAATGGGGTGCATCAGGCCAGAAAGAAGGGGAAGACAGGCCACAACCTTATAAAAAACAGCCCCAGTGACTTCCTACTACAGCTGCCAAACAGCTCTCTCTTGGCAGCCCCCTTGGGAGGAAAACTGGCACTTTTCTATCACAATTGGCATATGATCACCAAAGACAAATGGGTTCTCAACATTGTATCTCAAGGTTACAGGTTCCACTTTCACACTCTGCCAAGATTAAAAGGAATGCCAAACCTGCCACCAAATCAATGGGCAGAGGCTCAAAAACAAATTACAGCACTCATGGACATGAGAGCTATTCAAAAGGTACCACCACAGGAGCAAGGACAAGGATTTTCCTCAACTCTTTCTGGTTCCCAGAAAGGACAAAGCCTGGAGGCCCATTCTGGATCTTTCTTCCCTAAACACTTACCTGGTGTTCCGAAATTCAAAATGTTGACACTACAGCAGCTTCTTCCCATGCTGGGCAAGAAAGCTTAGCTCGTAACCTTGGACCTCAAGGAGGCATACCTGCATGTCCCTATCAGACAAAACTGCAGAAGATACCTCAGATTCATAGCTGGTTCAATGCACTATCAATTCTCTGCACTGCCCTTTGGCTTATCTACTGCTCCAACTGTCTTCACAAAGTGCCTGGCACCAGTAATTCCATTTTGCAGACAGAAAGGAATTCAAATTTATCCGTACCTGGACGACTGCCTGATTCAGGCAGAGAGCAAGGACATTCTTCTAAAGCATCTGGCGTTTGTAAAACAGTTAAGTTGCCTAGGGTACACAGTAAACGGAAATTAATCAAAACTAGTGCCCTCACAAAAGATAATACTCCTGGGTTCCAGCTTGAATACAACGGCTTGAATACAACGGCCCAGATGGCTTATCTCACGCCAGACAAGCAAGGTCATCTGACTCAATATTTTCAATTGATGGCAACAAGAACCCAACTCCCTGCAAGAAAAATTCTGCAGGTCTTGGGTTACATGGCATCTTGCATACTACTAATTCCATATGCCAGGCTGCATATGAGGAAACTACAATGGTACCTAAAGAGTGTCTGGTCTCAACACAGTCAAAGTTTGGAAACAGTTATACCACTAATTCCTTGCCTGCAACAGGAGTTTCGGTGGGCTTGAGCTTGTCACCTCAGCAAGGGGCAGCTTTTTACTCAACCCACAGCCAGGCAAACACTGACAACAGATGCATCGGATTACACCTGGGGAGCACACATGGCAGGAAAATGTATTCAGGGCAAGTGGCCCGCAGAACAAAGGAATCTTCACATCAATCAAAAAGAGATGCTAGCTGTACAAAATGCCCTAATAACCTCCAAGGACCTGCTACATCCAGGACAACTACTATTAAAGACAGACAACAACACAGTTATGTGGTACATAAACAAGCAAGGGGGCACTCACTCTTATCCCCTCTGCAGACAAGCCATGACCTTGTGGAATACAAGTCTAAACTATCAAGTTCATCTGCAAGCACAATTCCTGCCAGGAGAGAAAAAAACACTGGCAGACAACTTAAGCAGAAACATCATGGATCCCCACGAATGGGAATTGAATCCACAAATATTCAGAATGATAACACAGAAATGGTGGAGCCCGGACATAGATCTGTTTGCATCCCCAGTGAACTGCCAGCTACAGAAATTCTGCACAAGGACTTACCATCCACAAGCATGGAAAGTAAATGCTCTCTCATTCAGCTGGAAAAATCTACAAGTAATATGCTTTCCCACCACTGCCTCTCCTTCCAAAGGTATTCATCAAAGCCAGGCAGGAAGAGCCAAAGATGATCCTGATTTTCCTCAACTCTTTCTGGTTCCCAGAAAGGACAAAGCCTGGAGGCCCATTCTGGATCTTTCTTCCCTAAACACTTACCTGGATGTTCCGAAATTCAAAATGTTGACACTACAGCAGCTTCTTCCCATGCTGGGCAAGAAAGCTTAGCTCGTAACCTTGGACCTCAAGGAGGCATACCTGCATGTCCCTATCAGACAAAACTGCAGAAGATACCTCAGATTCATAGCTGGTTCAATGCACTATCAATTCTCTGCACTGACCTTTGGCTTATCTACTGTTCCGACGGTCAGTGTTGAAGAACTTAGCACAAGGACCACCCTGGATTTTGCCTCAAATCCCACATCTGCTGACTCAGCACAACAGTCAGATACTTCACAGCCAGCTAAAGACTTTAAATCTGGCTGCATGGAAGATTACCTAGTCAAGCAAGCAATGCCTGTCTCCAAAGCTGTTATGGATGTCATTCTGGAGGCCAGAAGGCCTAGTACCAGGAAAGCCTATTCGGATGAATGGAAGAGATTCTGTGCCTGGAACCAGGCTCACAGCCTTGACCCTCTTGTCCCAAATATTCCTCAGATACTACAATATTTAACTGAGATGCTGGACAAAGGCCTCTCCTTTTCATCCATCAAGATCCACGCCTCTGCCATCTCTGCTCATTACAACACGGATCCACCAATTTTCTCTAATCCTTTGCTAAAACAGTACCTCAGAGGGGCTAAAAACATAAGACCGCCCCGTAGAGCACCTACCCCAACTTGGGACCTCATCTTCGTGTTGGAAAAATTAACTTTACCTCCTTTTGAGCCAGCTAACACAGCAGATTTAAAATATATCTCTTGGAAAACTGCTCTATTCCTGGCAATAACATCAGCACGAAGAGTTTCAGAATTACAGGCACTAATGGCAGTGGAACCTTTCATCATTTTCCACCAAGACAGGGTGTCTTTAAGAACTAACCCTACGTTTATGCCTAAGGTGGTATCAAGTGTGGCTCTAAACCAAACTATTCACTTGCCAAGTTTTTATCCAAATCCACAGAATAAAGGGGAAGAGACTACTGCATTCTTTGGGCATACACAGGCAGTTACGCTTCTATTTGGACAAAACCAAAGCTTTCAGAGAATCTGAGCAATTATTGGTAGCATATGCTGCAGGAGCACAGGGAAAAGCCATTTCAAAACAGACCATTTCAAAATGGATAGGACACTGTATACATTTCTGCTATACATACCATGGGAAACCTGTACCTAACAGCATTAGATCTCACTCCACCAGGGCAACAGCCACTTCAACTACCTACCTCAGAGGAGTACCTACCAAGGACATTTTGGAAGCAGCAACTTGGAGTTCTGTACATACCTTCACCAAGCACTACCATCTGCCTCTATAATCTAAATCCAGAGCTGGATTCGCCACTGCAGTGCTGCAGGGCCTTATAGCCACCCCTAATGCCTTATAGTACCAGCCACCCTACCTCAGCTTTGGGATTCTACCCAAGTGTAATGACTGCAGCAGTGTAACACGATGAACATAGTACAGTTTTGTACCTACCATAAATGTAGATGTTCGAGTGTATACACTGCTGCAGTCCAGGTTACCCTCCCTCCTTCCCCTCTTACTTGCTGGTATGTACCTATGTCTTCTACCCTTTACTACCTATGGGGAGTATTTGCTGGTATCTGAAAGTTGTTGATTGCTTTTCTTATGTATGTTTAATTAGCAATTAGAATAGCCTACCTTTTTGGGGGCACCTGACATCTGGGGAAAGAAAAACTGAAGAAAATGGCGTTGACTGCATCTTATATACCCCTGTCGCACTGACGTCAGGGAGGAGGTGACAGCAACCAACGCCAGACCAAGACTTTGGAACTCAGGCCGACTGGGGAACTGCCTGACGGCAGGATAACCCAAGTGTAATGACTGCAGCAGTGTATACACTCCAACATCTACATTTATGGTAGGTACAAAACTGTACTTTTTACTTGTACTAGCTAAAGAAATTCCCTAAATAACTGCCTTTGTCTGGTCAAGGCTGACCTAATCATTATTGTTCATTTGATAACCTTTCTGGGCTTTACTAGCATATGGTATCTTAGACTGGGATGTCAGAAATCTAGATGCTGGCCATATGGTCAAGCAAGAGGTTTGCCCATTTTGACATAAAATTTGGAGAAGACTGCTTTGCTATACTTCAGCAATTTCCTCAGACTTTTGCTAAGTCCAGGACCTTCTACCTCTGGGCTGAGGGTAGATAAAGGTCATCTGCCTATTTGGATTACTGAGGGTCAGAAAGAAGTTGGAATGACCAAATTTATACTGATGAAATACAACCCCCACATTGGTACTGACATTGAAGACTTGGAAGGCACTCCACCTGAGAGTACTATGTTTTATTTAAAGGGAACAGGAGATCATGGAAATTTCTCTTCATTTTGAGTGACTAGATTTCAAGCAACATAGGCTATGTGCTATTACTTCTGTCACTAGTGCCTTCCAGAACCCAGATTATAGTTCTTGGCTTCACTTTATTAATATTTTATTTAACAGAAATATCTAAAATATTGAGACATTTTCCTTTGTCACAAAGTTTCGCTCCTACTGCACTAAAGAGTTAGTGATTCCAGTGTGGCAGAGGTGTACAGTATTTTTTTTTTTGTTACAAACGTATCCAAATATTTATTCTGTGCCTTCAGGCAAAGTGTTCAGGACTGTATGTACTTTGAATCTTCTAAAAATGTGCACAGAGATAATAGCTGTCTTTTGTACAAATGCTTATGTTGCTACTGGACCCATGAGAATCAGTCTGGTTTCTTTCAGAATAAATTCTGTTGTTCAGATGGCGAAGGACTTCCACAACAGGAAATCCCAAAGAGTTATTTCTGCAACAGTGTAAACACACTTTAACATCTACATTTATGGTAAGGAGGCATAATTCTGTTTCCTCTTCCCAATTCCTAGGTGCCCAAGGAAATGCGTCTTCACTTGTTCCTTTTATGGTAAGAAAAAAAAGGGCAAGCATAAACAGTGTGAGCAGCTTTTGCAATTTTAGCAGTTGTGAAGGGAAAAAAGTTCCATGTTAGGTAGGCAGAGGGCCCAATCCTTCCAACAACTTGCCACAGTGACATCTTGGTGTAACTCTAAGCTTACTCTTATAACCTGTTGACATTCTTAGGGAGTGGGGTACTGTTTTCAAACAGCAGTGGTTTTAACTGACCTCAGGCAAAGGGTTAAGGGATGTAGTAGCTATAGGTTACACCACAGAGTTCACATAATTTCTTTCATTAATTGCTTGACCTTAGAGACTTCCAAGGAGTTTCCTGTCTGTAAAGAGGCAATAAATACTACTCAGGGTTATTCCTTCAGACAAAAAAGAGGACCGGTAGAGATCTATGCTGGATCTTATAAGATTAAGTAAGTATTTGGCAGTTAAGAGTTACCTAGTGGAAACCTACAAGTCGTGTTCCCATATTGTTTTCAGATGTCTTAGTCATCATGTTAGACTACAGAAAAAACGTGTTACACATTATCATCCTCTACAAGGCTCACAGACAGCTCCTCAGGTTTAGAGTGGGGGCAGTTACAGTTACCAGTTTATTTCCTTGCCCATTCGTCCTTTATACTACAACCGGAGTTTTCACCAAAAATGCATGCCGTCTGCTTTTGCCTACTTAACACTGAAAATAGTTTAAATTTATCTTACCTGCCCAGCATTTTAATAAAGAGCTCCTCAGATGAAACTCTAGAAAGTTCTGAGTGTGAATGTGCAGTGTTGTCAGAGCTTTGGAAATTCACTGACTGCACACAGCTTTAGTCAAACTTTTGCATAGCAGGCATTCTTGGGAACCATTACAGATGTGAGAAATTGCAGGCTGTCTTAGCTTTAAGACAGATGGACTACATTCTGTTTTATATCAAAACTGCAATAATGTGGTGATCTTCCACAGGCGGGGGGGGGGGGGGGGGGTACATGTATGGTCCTTTTCTGTCTTCATGTTACAAAGGCTGTATTCCACATGAGAAAGGACCCCCTGATATTTGAAGAATTTGTGATGGAGCCTTCATATCTCCAGCAGCCAGCCTCAGTGTTTCATTTATCCCACCCGGAATGGAACAGAAGTTGATCAGCAGAAGAGCTGGCCTATGATAAGGGAACAAATTCATTAATTTCAAGTCTGCTTCCTCTGGTTTGGGGAATAGAGGGGGAAGCAAATCAACCTGAAGGATATGAACATGAGCTAGCATGACATGGCGACTTTTTCACAGGTACTGAAACTAGGAACTGTCCATATTATAACAGGCAGTACCACAGTTGTATGGCAGATTGACTAACGGGTGGAACCTTTTTAATTATCCACATTTTTGGACATCATAAAGTAAAGATATGGATCTTCCTGAAGACAGAATTGTTTGCAGTCTGACTGAATGTACTAGATCTCCACCATTTGTTCTAGTGGAGTTAACAAAAGAGCACTAGGTAGAGATGCAGTCTCAGTTAGATGAGACCCAAGACGTCATCTTCACTCAGCACTTCTTATGCCAGAAATCACCTAAAAATAAAATGAAAGAGCAGAATTTCATTCTTTCTAATTGTCCAAGACAAGTCTGGTTCAAACTAGGTGATCCAAATAGCAACAGAGGAGCTGGTGGTCCCTCTCCTTCATTGTAGGCTTGGCACTCAGCAGGATGGGAGTCTGTATTGTGCAAACTTCAACAATTATAAAACTTGTAATCTGGAAGGTGTGAAGCTGATACCAAGCAGCCGTTTACTTTTACCACATATTTTAGACATTTCCAAAGTGGCAAGACCAACCGTTAGGAAGTTTTATCTGTGCAAATTAGGGTTGTCCCCTTTAGAACAGGCAAAAACCTGACCAAAGCACTGCCCTTTGCCCCACCCAATGCCCCCACCCATTTCAGTAAGTAAATGTATATTCCTTTTCCTTCATCGTGACAAATACAACAGATGAGCAAATACGCAAGCGTTCTGCACATGCCAAAAGGCATTTTCTAACATTCTTACTGTTCTGCCAATTGGTATGTGTGTTGAAATTTCATTACATTAGATAAGTACAGGTGTTTAAACATTATATTGAGGAAATGACGTTGAGTAATAAATATTTGTACACTGATTCCTGCAATGTGTATTCTGTAATTTTCCTGAATCTAGTTTGTTAATTTCTGCATTATTTATACTGAAGCCAAAAATGCAATTTCACCACAGAGAACTAAGAGCTGCTTTTTATATTAAAAAAAAACTTAGGACTTTTTATCTTAACTTGTTACTGATTTTTTTGATACTGAATTTTATACTGTTTTGGGTCGAACTGACCAGTTCTGTATTAAAGTTTCTGCTGCTGCTAGCTGTGGAGTCTTGGTTTTCTAAGTCATTTTCTTGGAGGTTTTTTGGTTTTGGTTCTGACACCATGGCTGAAGGAGTGGAGAATCTGTCTCTAAAAGAAACACCAAATGTGTTTAGAGACATGGAGGAGGCGAACGACGATTCCCTGGTTACCAGAGGGGAATTTAATAAAATGCTGGAAATCCTTACTCAGATAGCCCCAAATCAGACGGCTATATTGAATGGTGGAGGCTCGGGGTTGTCAGGTAACCAGCAACAACTTTGTGACGTAGTTAACCATTCATTTCCATTGTCTAACCAGCCGTCAGATGAACAGAGGAAGAAGATGACGGTCAACATGGCGGATAAGTATTTCCATATGGCGGATATGCGTTTGCAATCGGCGAACGCTCCTTTATCTAGTAACCAGATGCAAATCAGACAGGATTTACATAAAATGGACTTTACTTTTGAGAATTGGACTGGTAAGAGGTTTAACTTTTCGGAAGAAAGACCGCAAACACACGATACATTCACAGACTTGCTGAAGGTATTTAAAGAGAAACATTTGACTTTGAAAACTTTGCAAATTGAATTAGACTATTTGGTGAATGTATAGCTGTGGGTAGGGTATGAAAAGGGCTACAGTTTTTCAAATATCCAAATAATGTGGAAATGAACAGTATATTTCATAAAGAACTGCTTGAATTGTTCAACAGGTTCAGTTTTGAACTTTTGAAAGTGATGATAAGGAATTATGAACATCAGAAGGAGGCTGTTATTAAAGAAGTGAATGCATTGCATAACAAAATTACTACTGACCATCTTTTTAACATTGAGAAAGTAAAATATGACGCTGTATTTAAATATATTGATGTTTATTGTGATAATGTAATTGCTAAGAAGATAAAAAGGGATTTGACTACAGGGAAGGCAGAGCATACCCACCCCTAAAAAAAACACACAGGTGGTGGGGGAAAGAGAAAATAGGAATGAAGATTAGCCAAGAGAAATTAAACTCAGATAATGTGCATGCCCCCCCCCCCCGCTCAGAAGAAGCAAAAGAATTGCACAGGAGCAGGGTTATTTCAACAATTACAACTAGTACAATCAACCACAGGGGAGGGGGAGCAGGGGAAGGGGTTGGGGAACAGCAGGAATTACGCAAGAAACAACTGCCAAACATGGGGACAATACACACAACAGTTACCTGTGAAAATATGATTGTGACTGATGGGGGAAAAAGTTACCCAAGGTAATTTTAATATATTTAACTATATTGATTTAAAGCTTGAGGAAGAATTGTTCACCTTGTTCACTAAAGGGTTTCAATTTGTCCCCAATCGGCCTTTGAGTTTGGTTAGAACTTTAGTGCATGTTAAATTCAAGTTCAACGTTCTTAAAAAAAAAAAAAAAGTTTACTTTTTAAAGGAAAGAAAGGTGATAAGCAAGTGTTAAGTAGAGCAAGCACTTTAATCCCCCACTTAACCCAACTTTAAGGATTTTTAAAGAATTAGTAGAGAAAGATATTAGAAGTCTAAATATGGAAAATAATATTATGAGTAATTTAACAGCTACTGAAGGAGAATTAATTCAAACATTACATAGTAATAAATGCAGGGTAATGAAACCTGACAAGGGGAGTGGGGTGGTTCTGATGTATGCAACTGATTATGAAACAAAGATGTTTGAAATTTTAAATGATGAAGTTAAATACAGCATAGCTTCTAAGAATTAAATTATTATTGCATGTGCTAAGATTGATTATTAATTGAATGATCATTTATTGCAAGGAGCATTAGATAGAAATCTTTATAATTTTTTGCATGTAGAAAAAACACGCATCCCAATAGTATTTGGAATTCCCAAGACACACAATAATATTGAAAATCCTACATTTAGGCCAGTTGTGGTAGGTGCTGGGTCTGTTATTGAACCTTTGGCTATATTTGTCGACCATTATTTAAAAAAAACTACTGGGGTCTTTGAAACACATTACAAAAAACTCTTGGGATTTTTTTAAAGAATATTTCTGGTGACAAGTTTAGTAAAACAGTGTATTTGGTTACAATAGACATGGTGGAATTGTTCCCCAGCATCCCTCACAGTGCAGGGTTGGAATGGTTTCAAGAAGTACTATTAGAGGCTAAATATTTGAAAGCAGATGTCGTGAATTTGATATTAGAATTCATGGAAATAATACTTAAAAACAATTATGTTTATTTTAATGGTGAATACTACAAACAAGAACAAGGCGTTGCAATGGGAGCGTTGTGTGGCCCCCTGTACGCCAATCTGGTTTTATACCACTGGGAAAGGAAATTTATTATGGAAACTGAGTGGTATAGAAACGTTTATTATATAGGTTTTTTGGACGACATTTGCTTGCTTTAGCAGTGGGCACCAGATGAATTGACATAATTTTTGACTTATATTAACAGTACAACGGATTTTTCTAAGATTTACATACACTTCATCTTAGAGAAAATTGATTATTTAGATGTAACCTTGTACAAGGATTTTGTTAATAATTGTTTTCAATCCAAGATATTTAGGAAACACACATTTTCAAATTCCTACTTACACTACGATAGTGGTCATCCACAATTTCAAAATAAGGCAATTGTGAAGGGGCAGTTAATTAGGGCCTCAAGAATGTGTAGTGATTTTTCTGTGTTCTTTAAGGAAGTGGAATTTATTAGGAAACTTTTTATACAAAGAAAATACCTAGTAAGTCTTGTGGGCAATTTAATAGATGAGGTGACTAGGGACAGGGATGTTAAGTATAGTCCACTGTTGGGAAAAGGTGGCTCCATGGAGAAAAAAACAGATTGTAACACAGGTAGAATACGACACTGCCTTTATTCACACTTATTCCACCACCTCAGTGGAAATAGAAATGATTATTAAGAAGCACTGGGGGATTTTGAATGTGAATGAAGAAAGAGTTTTATACCTGATGCACCAAAATTTATTAGAAGAAGGGATGCAAACTTGAAAGAAATGTTTGAAAGAGCGGACACTGGAAATGACAGAATAAAAAATAAGAAATCAGGCACATTTAAATGTGGAAATTGCAATCAGTGCAGATACAGTATAGATAAAAATGAAGTGTATATAACATCCAGGAATTACTTATTGAAATATATGGGACATTTTAATTGTAATACCTTATGGGGTGGTTTACTTAGTGATTTGTGAAACGTAATAGTTTTTTATGTTAGAAAGACGAAAAGAAAGCTTAGAAGGAGGGTATATGAGCATATGCATGACATTTTAAAAGGAAAGGAAACTGGTGCGCTGTTTAAGCATTCTAAGGAATGCTCAAATTTTAGGTTTAAATTCACGATTATAGAACAGGTGATATCTGATGCCCGTGGAGGGAATTGGGAAGCCAGACTAGAATACAGGGAGTTGTTCTGGCAAATCAAGCTGGATTCAGGTAAACCCCCAGGCTTAAATGATTACATCAGTATTAGCAGTGTTCTCAGGTTGAGGTCAGTGAATTTACAGAATTTGTATTAAATAATATAAAATATAAATAGATATTAATAGTCTATGTAATAATTTATGATATTGAAGTGTATAGTTGACATGAATTTTTATAGGTTTTTACACTAAAATGACATGTTTAATGTATTGTAAAAAACTTTTTAATGATTGTATTTAGCGACTATGTTTTTAAAAGTGGGAGGGGAATGGCTCATTGATGCTCTTTTTCTACTGGTTATATTTATACAACTATTCAAGCATTGCTCTTTGTTCTGATTAAGCCTGACAGTGGTTAGGTGAAAGCCCTTAACTTGTTACTGATTTTTTGATACTGAATTTTATACTGTTTTGGGTCTAACTTCATAGGTTCATAGGTTAATACTAAGCTAACTGCCCTTGCGAGCCATTTTAAGCTTAGCCAATTATCCCTTGTGAGACTTAAACCCTGCACCTTGTGCTTGTAAGGCAAACACCTTAACCATTAGGCCACCCTCCCAACCCCTTGACCAGATCTGTATTACGTTTCCACTGCTGCTAGCTGTGGAGTCCTGGTTATTCTTACTGTTCTGCCAATTGGTGTGTTTGCTGAAATTTCATTACATTAGATAAGCACAGGTGTTTAAAAATTATATTGAGGAAATGACAAATATTTGTACACTGATTCCTGTAATGTGTATTCTGTAATTTTCCTGAATTATTTTTTTCTTAATTTCTGCATTATTTATACTGAAGCCAGAAAATGTAATTTCACCAGAGAACTAAGAGCAGCTTTTTATATTAAAAAAAAAAACTTAGGACTTTTTAGATATATGTACTTCTGCTGAAACTTTTTATTTTGATCAGATTGTCTGCTAATGATCACACTTTACACTGTAAATGGAGTAGATTTTCACATTGGTAAAAGGATATGATGTAGTCTCCATCTCCTACTCTATAACTCAAGTCCTGTAATAGCTTGCTGAGCTGTTTAAAGAAGGCATGCCCTACTCATTTGTAAAGATGTGTTTACCAGCCATGACTGCCTTCATTGCAGTGGATCCATCAGTTTTGGCAAAAACATCAGTTATGCAATTTTTAAAGGGAACCTTCATTCTATGGCCTGTTAGACATTTACATGTCTTCAGCCTTTCACCTGAACTTTTCAAGGAGAAACTGGCTATGCCTTTTTTTGAACCTGGCATTACAAAACTGTATAGGTCTCTATCCAGTAAGACACTGTTCCATTAATATGGAAGGGAGCTTATATCATCACGGTAGTCTCTGATGATGTATGGGACTCATTCCATCCATTTAGCAATTTTCTGTAGAAAATTCAACAAGAGGAGGAAGATTTTGCACACTATCGATTTACACAGACCAACTACAGTATTACACCATCAGGGCCAAGAACTTCGACCAAACTGCTCAGTTATTTGTTTTCTTCATGCCAGGAAAACATTGGTGCCCAGTAACTAAGCACTTTCCAAATGGCTAGCAAAGTCTATCATCTTCTGTTACAAGTAAAGTAAAATCCTGACTGGGTAAACCGGGGCACACTGTGCTAGTGCAGTTGCTACCAGTGTTGCCTACTTCAGGAACATTTTTGCCCACAGTGTTAGTAAAACCATCCCTTGGACTTCCAAACAATCCTTGTGTAAGCTGTACAAATTGTATGCCAACTCCAGAAGTAAGGCAAGCTTTGCCACTGCAGTCCAAGACACAGTTTAACTGCCCACTCATGTCTGGGTTCAGGCTTTTCACTACATGCTGATCTCTCATTCATTTTATAAATGTATAGCACCAGTTAACTTTCACCAGTGTTCAAGCTCAGGTCTGTCATTAGTATTGCCCCATTCACTTTGTGAATGTCTTGCAGCATTGATTCTTATTATAAGCATGTTACAGTTGTATGAGTATTCAACATAAACACATATTTTCAAATAGTGGTATATTTGCTGTCAAAGGGGTTCCCATCCTATTTCTGTGGCACTGAGTAGATATGAGGTACTCACCTGGTGTTGAAATATTACGGATGTTTAGTGGTTATGAAACACTAAGGTTTTATAGGGTGAAGTTGCCCTGTAGAAGTTATTTATAAGGCAGTAGATGTCTGTATCCTGTTTGCTTTTGGATGTGTTTTGTGAGTATATTCTTTCATGCATTAGCCTTTAAAGTGGAAATAGCTAGGTGTTAGCACCACAAAAGAGAAGATGAGATGGAATATTATTTACTGCTGGGCTTTTAGTTGATGTCCATAGTGTGGCCCTTTCTTTCCCCCATGTGAAGATCTAGTTACTTTACAGATTTAACATAAAACTGGCACTCTCCTGCAGTCAATACTGTTTATTCCATTTATGTTCTGCAGCAGTGATCCTACCATACAAACATTTATAATTATGGGGATAAGCTTCACATAATTGTTCTGTAATATCTTGAAAGCCATTTGGAATGAGCAACTGTGTTGGGATTTCCTCATCTGATAGCTACAGCTCATCACAGTTCTAAAGATTGTTAATTTCCATGCATGTGATTTCACTTACCCTGACCTCCTACCTGTGCACATTATAACTTTATCCTTCAGGCCTGAGGGTGCTGCCTGAACCTGTTCTTACCGGTTCTTTTTCAGCCACTTGCACATTTCATATCAGAGTCCTAACATACATTACTGTGTTTAGTGCCTGAACTGGAGAACCCAACCCTTCTAAGTGTTCTTGTCACCATCCGATTGCTAGCCAGAACTTACACCAGCACTGTTTTACTACCTGAGAGCAGCTGACATTGTGAGTAACTATCATACATGCCTCCTGTTTAGTCCAGCCATGAGAAAAAGGGTCTATATCAGAACATCAAAGTATTAAAACTTCGAATGTTCTGATATCGAACACTATTCAGCGAACGCTAAGAATAGCGAAGCTGCAGAACAGCGCATTCTTTCCTCGGGAAAGAATTAGTTTGGCCA